>NC_060951.1:54989996-54991583 GCF_022045245.1 Lucilia cuprina | reverse complement strand
GTTTCGTATTTTTGTAAAAAATATTTATTTTATTCGAAAAAAATCTGACTTTTATCTTTACAAATGACCATTATAAGCATTTTTATAAATTTTAAAAATTATATTCACTTTCAAAACCTATATTGCCACAGTGCATTATTACTGATGCACTGAAGTGTGTCTCCTATGCAGTGATAGTAAATGATCAGTTTTTTAAATGTTATAAATTAAACTGTTGACAGCAGAATGCCATTGATACTGGCAACTTACATATAACATTGAAGGTCATTTTAAGATAAATTATACAATATTTTTCACATATTTTTTTTCGCACAGATTTCTTATCATTTCTGTTAAGTGAATTAAATTTTATTATGTTAAAGAAAAACTTTTACAATATACACACTATTTACAATATAAAATCTTTAGTAAATCCCTTCCTCATGCTACTTAAAACCTTTCCTTAGGCATTAATACCTTGATAAAATTTTCATTGTGGTTAAGGCGAAATAAAAAGTTTTGTTAAGCTGATTATTAAGTCTTTTTTTCCTCTACCTCTTTTTAAACTTCGTTATATGAGTTCATCATCTTTTGTAATGAAACATATGCTATTTTTTTTGTAAAATATACAAATTTTGTAAGTATAACATTTTATTATGTTTTCTTTTTAAAGAAAATTTTGTTTGGGGAAAAAGAATTATAAAATTCAAAGAATTTTGTGATTAGGCATAATTTGTGGATTTTTTTTGGTATTTTATTTAATATCAATCATACGCCTCAATTTGTTTTGAATATTATTATTTTGAGGAAAATGGAATTAATTAGAAAAATAGAATAAGGTTTCCACTGGTTATTTATATATTTAAAAATAAGATTAAAATCATCATGTGTATACCTATAAGATTAAATACTTTTGCATTGCCTTTTTTCAAATTTATTCAGTTTGATAAAGACATCAAAGAACATAATTAAAAAAAAATATTTCTCTAATTCCTTAATTGAAATTATTGGTGTCCCATAACACCCAAAAAAAGTATAAAGAGAATACAATGAATACTAGTTAAAAAAATTTTATTTTTACTCAAGCATATTAAACCATCTCAATTTCTTTTAAATGGCATACTTTTATAAAACATTCTTTATAATTTAAATTTCCATTTAATTTTGTCTCTTATGCTTTCAGAATATAATTATTAGCATCTATTTTTTCCTACGAATCTATAACCGAATACAATGTTCTTTATTTTCAGTAAATGTATTTAATGTTTGCTGAAAATATTTACTGCATTGATAAGTGCAATTTTCTGATGTAATATATGAAGGAAAATATCTTAACTATAAGTCAATAAAAGTCTTTGAAAAATATATATGTATATTTAAATATTTCTGTGAGCTATTATAATTAACCAATGTGAGAAACATCCTTAATAGAGAATGATTTCGAAAAAGATGGGGACATTTTTTTCGACCTGCCATTTTTAATACTACTTAATAAGTTGACAAGTTAGTAAGTTAGTAAGTTAGTAAGTTAGTAAGTTAGTAAGTTAGTAAGTTAGTAAGTTAGTAAGTTAGTAAGTTAGTAAGTTAGTAAGTTAGTAAGTTAGTAAG
>NC_060951.1:54959121-54989896 GCF_022045245.1 Lucilia cuprina | reverse complement strand
CTCATATCTCCGTTATTTATGGACCGATTTTGCTGATTTTAAATAGCGTTCTTGCCGGTCGTATGTCTGATAGAATTATGGAAGATTCGGATCTCGCAGATATCTGGTAAGTAGCACTATGTGAATTTGTTTACCTTCTATGGAAGTTATGTTTATTGACTTATTGTTTATTGACTTTATTGAGAAAAGAATCCAATTTTATTTAAAATTGATGGTATAGTTTTTTTGTACAGAACTTTTTTAAATTAAGCCCATTTTATTTTGGAATCAAGTAAAAAGAATATTACCCCTATGACAAATCTGTGTTAAAATCACGACTTCTTCACGTCTTTTCCAGTACTTCTATGGAGCAAATTCTACTTCCTTTTCGCTTCTTTGGAAATTCCTTTTTAAAAGATTCTAAAATTCTTTGGGTAATGTAAAAATTACAAAAGTATTTTTATAAAATATTTGATTTTATTTAGTAAACAATTAAAATTTATAATATTTTTTTAACTACGCCTTTGCATATGTAACATACATTATTGTTATGATTTTTTTTTATATATTGTGTATTTATAAATTTTGTTGATGTTGTTTTTTTTTACAGTCAAAGTAGGTGGGTTCTAAAAGTTACATAAATTTTATTATAGTTTGTTCAGTGTAATGGAAGTGATAACAGCAGCATCATGCTGATGCACATAACGATCTACTCTGTAATAGACAAAACACATCTAAATATATTCACTTAAACACACTCACACATACACGTTTGTGTAAGAACTAAAACACATAGAGAATTGTAGCTTATGCAAGCATAAACAAGAATGTGTTTAAATATTGAACTTTGAAAATAACTAGTAATAAATAAATAGATACATATATCCACATGTACGCATATATATATATATACAAAGCTATATAGATGGAGAGAGAAAAGTGTTTGTTATAGTAATAGAAGTATGCTGATATTCACTTTTTGATGTTTTCAGTTTTTTTTCTTTTTTATTTAATAAAATTCTTAAAAAAAAAACTAATAAAAATATTTTCCATACTTTTTTTCTTTGTTATGCATATTTTTTAATGTTGTTGTAGTTTTTTTTTTGGTATTTTTTTTTTTTTTTTTTTTTTGTAAAAGAACATGTAAGAAATACCAAATATAAAATATTTTATGCTAAAAGCAAAGAAAATATAATTTTATAGCCATGTTTCTATGTAGTTTATACATTTATGTATTTAATAAGGATGTGAATGAATAAATAAATAGCAGTGTTGCTGAAAATATAATAAAATTTCATAAAAAGAAATGTTAAAAAAATTCAGTTTATTAGTGTGCTAAAATTTTACTTTCCACTGTTACTCAAACATTATTTATGTATATTTATATATCTATTTACCCATACACTTCCAACACTTTGGCTACCTATTCAAGCGTAACAAAACAATATACCAAACAAAAAAATCGTTTCTTTATAACAATGACCAACATTTAATGGTTAGTTATGAATTGAGGCCAAATGAACTTATAAACCTAGGACTACATAAGGCTAAATTACCTTCAATGTTACATACACAAAATTATCATTATCATCCCCACTACCACCATCATCAACAAAACCACACTAACGCTAGCAATATCGTCAGCATCATCATCATTATTATTTGTATGTTAAATGGTTAAAATATTTATGAGGAAAAAAAAAAACAAACGTGAGAATGTAGTTTAACAATTTTGCCAATGAAGAAATTTTTGTAGTGAATGTATTTTATTACCAACCATTCATTTTCATTCATAAAAGTACTCATTTAAACCAACATTTAGTTGCACAGTTCCTTCCTGCCTGCCTGCCTGCGTTCGTTTCTTCATCTAACACTTTTCATTCATCCATCCATTCATTCATTTAGTTATTTCAGTTATTCATTCACTCAGGCACTCACTAGTTATACATTCAATCATTTATAATTTTCATAGATTTGTGTTGTTTCCATTTTTTTGGTTTTCCTTACTCTTTAACATTAGTTGATGACATTTTGATAAATTCTCTAAATGATGTTGGTAATGAGATGTCAATAAAACTATATTTTTTTATTCTATGCCATGATTTAATTTTTATACTTTAGTTTTCTTTTAATATCAATGAGAGTTTTATTGAATACACATTCAGGCGAAATAATTACAAGTGTAGAAATAAAAAAATATATAGCAGAACACCTCCTCTTGAAAAAATATGTCGTCATTTGAAATCCAAAAAGCCTTAAATTACAAAAAAAATCAAAATCTACTTTTTGACTGATTATAATACACCATATGATAATGTATTGAAATAATGTATTAGAATTACCTTAAAATTCAAGAAAATTTTAAAATTTGTTTGAAATTTTTAACTTCGAAATTTTGAAATATTGTAAGTTGACATGAAATAAAATTGACATTCTTAGCGAATTCATGTGATTTAGAGATAGTTTAACAGCATTCGAATTTTTTCAAAGAAAAATTAAGATTTTCGGAAATATTTATAAAATAGAGAAACCTTCCTTATTTTGGCTTATTTTACCACCAAAAACCGATTTGAAATTAAGTTGAACTTTACTATTTTTGTAACTAACTTCCTTTTGGGTTTCAGAAAAAACAAAATTTCATATCTCCGTAAATAAAACAGAATCCGCAATTTTTTTTCTAATATTATTTTGTTAATGAAATGAACTTATGTATCTTGAGAAATTGTTGAACATTTTTATGTTTACTTTTGTATAATTTTATAAAGTTGTTTGCTCCTCCTGAAAAATATATTCGCTGTGACTTAGGGCTTTTTGAATTTCATATATCGATATATAAATGAATGTATTTTATAAGAATTTTTATTTCCCAGCAAAAAAGAATGAGATAAAATATCGAAAATAAATTTTTCATAATAGGTCAACATTTTGAAATACATCAAAAAATTGTTGAAAACTATTAAAACAAAGAGAATTTTTTGAGATGTTTTATAAAAATTTTATAAAATAAAAAATTTTATAACATTTTCTGTAAAACACAGAAAAATATTCAATTCAAAATATACGATATAGACATTTTTAAAATTCTTCATAAAAAAAGAAAACTTTTTGGAAAAATTCAATATATGTATATAAAATTTTTATTTTAAAATTTTTCTAAAATGTTGACATTTAAAAAAAGTATTATTAAAATAAGCAAAAGAAAGTTTTTTTTATAAAGAAGAGAATTAAGCTTAACCATCTTCAAATCTGCAGGAATAGGTTCCTCTAAATTTGGGTTTAAAGTGAACCTGGGATTGTATATTTTCTACAATCCCCGACCAACTTGACACAACAAAATTATTTAAAAGAGATATTTGTAAAAAATAAATAGATATTCTTCTTAAATTCTTTGGATATATTCAATCAAATAAAATATGTTAAAATTAGAATTGATTGTACCAACCGTTTGCTGGGTTATTAAAAAAATTCTGTTTATATATTATCATACAAAAAAGTATGTACGAATGAATTGAAAATATGTAAATGTTAAAATGTCAAATAAATCCTTTGCTAATGAATTGTGAGAATTTAAGTATTAATGTTGAATATTTTATAAGAGAAACATGCATGTCTCTTTATGTTTGTGGAAAGTTGTTTTTTTTTTTTTTTTTGAAAAATAATTTCTTTTTAATGTAAGAAAAACTTTTTTTTAACTGTTTTCCTTTCAAATAATTTAATTTGTTTTTCATGTATATATTGTGTATAATATATTGTTTTATAGTACTTATGGTGTATGCAACAACCATAAAAACAAAACATTCCTTTCGAGTTTAAAATATCAAGCAATATTTAATTCAACTACAGTTGTACAGATTTTCTAAGCAATGCAGTAAGTGAAAAAAGTACCAATTAGAAAATACAAATTTATATAATCTTTCTAAACTATTGAATTGGGATCGACCGAATCCAGATATTTTATACTTGGTCCATCCGATATACTTCACTAGTGCAAAGATAAAACTAATGTTTAATTGTTTGCCTTAAAGTCATATCGTGATTAGCCCCTTTATACATAACTTACCCAGCAAAAACTCGGTAATGGGTTGTACTTCCATAACCACTTACTTTTCAATGACCGTCTGCATTACTTAGAAGTACTCTATTAATGACTTTCTTATAATCTGATATAGAAGTACTTTATTTTCAGCTTTGTCATTTTGTTTGCACATTTTATTTAATTGCGACTTAAGAATTGGGTTTTACAAAAAATAAAACAAAATTGAATTTGTATGTGAAAACTATTATTAGACGAGCAATAAAATAACTAAGCAGTGGTGCAGTGAGTAGAACATTTGACTAACAAACAGAAGTCCCTGGTTCGTATTCTCGCTGGCTCTTTTTATTATTAAAAAAGAAAACAACTTCCTCAACAACTGTTTTGTAAGCGAGCGTAGAAGTACTTCTTAAACTCCCTATTTGTAAGCGAGCGTAGAAGTACTTGCCTCCAATGACATCACCGTGTTAAAATAATGACTCTAAATGCTAATGAAGAAGTAGTGAAAATAGGTTTTATTAGCTTTTCAACTCATTACTTTTCAATGTAAGTTTTTCCTGGGTTATATAGTATTAACAAACAAACTTACATAGTTTTTACGTATATAACATTTATATGCATGTATAAGCATTTTGCTGCAACATACATTTTACAGTGAGTAGAAAAATTTGTTTTACTTTCAATGCATTTTGTAATTAAAATTCTTTTAAAACACTATTCTAGTTCAGTTCTATTTCAGTTCTAGTTCAGTTTTTGTTCAGTTCTAGTTCAGTTCTAGTTCAGTTCTAGTTCAGTTCTAGTTCAGTTCTAGTTCAGTTCTAGTTCAGTTCTAGTTCAGTTCTAGTTCAGTTCTAGTTCAGTTCTAGTTCAGTTCTAGTTCAGTTCTAATTCAGTTCTAGTTCAGTTCTAGTTCAGTTCTAGTTCAGTTCTAGTTCAGTTCTAGTTCAGTTCTAGTTCAGTTCTAGTTCAGTTCTAGTTCAGTTCTAGTTCAGTTCTAGTTCAGTTCTAGTTCAGTTCTAGTTCAGTTCTAGTTCAGTTCTAGTTCAGTTCTAGTTCAGTTCTAGTTCAGTTCTAGTTCAGTTCTAGTTCAGTTCTAGTTCAGTTCTAGTTCAGTTCTAGTTCAGTTCTAGTTCAGTTCTAGTTCAGTTCTAGTTCAGTTCTAGTTCAGTTCTAGTTCAGTTCTAGTTCAGTTCTAGTTCAGTTCTAGTTCAGTTCTAGTTCAGTTCTAGTTCAGTTCTAGTTCAGTTTTAGTTCAGTTCTACTTCAGTTCTAGTTCCGGTCGTTTTTAACTATACTTCCGGTCTATTTGAGTTCAAGTTCTATATTTTTCTAGTTCACTGTCTCACAACTGTTTTTTAATATTGAAAAAAATTCCAACAAAGTTTCTTTTATTAAATTTAGTTCCAAACATAGAGGAAACATCATGTTATTTCTTCAAATACATACACACGATAAACATACGTTTGTGTTTGTTGTGTTGTCTATTTAGTGAAAAAAACAACAGAAAATTGTATGTTGCTTTTTTAATAAAATAAAATGCATACATTTTACTAGATATACAAACAAACACTTGCTGTATAAAGAATTTTACCATAATACATGTCTGTAAACATTAAGGTGGCGCAGTGAAAAATCGTATTGGATTTTTTTTTTTTAAATAATTTCTTTAAATAAATTGTTCTAACTGGTGATTGATGATTTGGTTCAATGAACAGGAAAAAATGTGGAAGTCAACATTTTTAACAAAAAATTTTTGAAAGTAAACTATCCTAATTTACTTATGTGGGTGTAGTGTATGAATATGTATTAATTTGTAATGTGTGAATATGAATGTGTTTGAATTTTTGTTTTCTACAAAAGAATAGAAAAGGAGAATCACTTGCATAAATTTGTTTAATATGTAATTGTGCATGCAACTACACATGTGTATTTTATTTGACAAAATTCTACTACAAACACTTTTGAAATATATGGAGTGGCTTGGTTTCTATTAAGTTTCTATGTGCTGTACTCTTTTAGACTAAAACATATGCACTAGATCGAGCGATAAACGTGCGAGAACAAAAACTTGAGACGTTGACCATTAATACCGACGTGGACGGTCTTGAAATCCACAAAGTTCCGCCTCTATCATGACTGGGTTTAGATGAGCCTATTTTTCAAAAGAATATTTACGTTCTCCCGAAATATTAAGGTCCAAAATTATCGGGCCATTTTTTTTCCTATTATAGGAAATAATAGATTTAAAGTATATCCCAATAGGTCAAATGGACTCTGAGTAGTAAACTAACTTTATCTTAAATCTAAAAAGTAAAATGTAACTTTACGCGATTCTTCTGCACTGTTAATATTTATATAAACGTACATGCGTTTATAGATGCATACATTTTAGCATAAATTAACTTTGTTATTTTGCATTTTTGCTTTTATTTTTTTAAATGTTTTTATTTTTTAATATAACAGTTTTTTGTACGCCCAACTCTAAAATGGTTCTGTTAGTAAAAATAATTTAAAATTGTGCATTCTATAGATAAAAAGAGTGTTAGTGAGAAAGCGGGAAAAGCTTAAACAACTTTTAGCAACTTGCTTTTGAAATCATAGATTTTCAAAATTATACAAACATGTTTGTTATTTTAATTTAGCAAATTTAAATCGAAAAAAATAAAAGAAAAAACAACATTAAATATTTAAATATCTCAACATACATACATGCTTATAACAAAAACTAATTTGTACATACAAGCATATATACAAATCTACATACATACATATGTATGTATGTATATATGTATGTATGTATGTATGTATGTATGTATGTATGTATGTATGTATGTATGTATGTATGTATGTATGTATGTATAGTATATTAAAAACAGAAATTGAGTCAAAACAAAAAAATGTAAATTAAATGATAAAATTTAAATTGATATTTTGCACACTAATTGTATGTCTATGTATGAAACTGTGTGCATACATATGTTTGTATGTATTTGTTTGTATTGAGGGTGTAGGATTTTTTAATTTGCAAAATTTATTGCCTGATAGAAAACATATTTTTTTCCTCTTGTCTGGCTGATGATAGAAACCAACCTTCCTTCTATACTCTACTTATAAATATAAATGTTAGTGGTTTTACTTTTTGGTACCCAATACTACAACTAACCTTCAGTTATGTCCTCTACTTGCTGTGTCGAGTCTCTTGGTTAGAGATATTTGACATTTTTGTTTGTTTCAATTTTTAGGCTCGTTTTAGGCCCATAAATCAACTGTTATAATCAAGACATGATTACAAGTGAAATTTTCTTGTTGTTTGTTGCCTGTTGTAAGATAAAGAAAAATGCCAGAAGAAGAAATTTTTGCTAAGGTCATTTTGTACCACAAAATAACTACATTATTTTAGACTAATGTGTATGAGTTAAGTGTAGAAAGAGTGCGTGTGTGTATGTTGGAGCTGTTGTTGTTAAAGTCATTATGTATTTTGGTTTCTAAGTATACATTTTGTTTTGAGAGTTGGTAGATTGTTTGTTAGTAAGAGTTTAGGGGTGAAGGAAAAACCCAAAACATAATTGGTTTAATCTAGAGTTGTAGTAGAATTCAAGTTTTCCAGAGATCTTTGTTAAATATTTAGTAAAGTTTCTTTAAGAAAATTTAAAATGCTCACACGAGTCGTTGTTTAGTAAAAACTTTAAAGTGAAAAGATTGATTATTGAATATATGATAATTATGTGATATTTGTATATATTCGAAAGTAAAGTTTTATTATTATGAAACTTACATATGTATTTAATACTACGCACTATGACGTATAAGTATTATTTGAATAATTGCATATTAATCATACTCAGCGTATGATTATACCTATTTTATTGTGATTCCTAATGAAAATTATTTCAACAATCAACGTAATTTTTACGAAATGATAGGCCAGACATAAATTTTTTGCGCTATCGGTCCAGAATTGCAGGACTTAGAGAGGGTCAATTTTGGACATTTTGGTCACACAGGGTTTTACTAAAAATAATGTAACTTGTAACCTATAGGTCGTAGCATAAGTTGTACAAAGTAGTTCAGAGAGCTTTAACTTCATTCTCTGCAAAAAAAAAAAAATAATTTTTAAAAAGTAGTTAAAATACAATTTCATAAATTGTTTTTAAAAAAATTTCCTTTTTTGCTTAAAAGAAAGTTTAAACTATTTCCTTGAAGGGTTTTATAATCCCAAAATGGAATGCTAGTGGGATATGTATTAAAAAAATATTTTTTAACTTAGACATTTAAATCTCCCCTATTTTTTTTGAAATGGACTTTTGATGCTTTTTTGCTTAAAGATCATTACCTTTGACAACTTTGTGATTACCAGGGAAACCAAAATATGCAAATGCATGTTTTTTGTGGTGCGTCGTTTGAACTCATGGATAAGATATTTACACGTTTCAGACCAATTTGAGAATTTTGGCATCGATTTGTTAGAGCATATTTTTGCATATTTTACCCAGAAGAGCATAATTTTGCATGATTTGTCTTTTTAGCATATTTAAGGCATATTTTCGAGTTTTTAGGGCATATTTTACTCTTTTAGTGCATATTTTGATGTTTTCGCTTTTTTCGTTTTTATACATTTTTAATTTTCTTTTCAAAACTTTATTTAAAAAAAATAAAATTCTATTTTTTTTTTTAATTTTTTAGCTTATTTTACAATTTTGAAAAAAAAATTCGTTATTTTATAGGTTTTTATTCAATAAAGCATTATATTTTAAATCGGACATAAAACCGATTACTTTTGATTTCATGAGATTAATCCATTTTTATAGTTTAAAAAACTAATTATTGGAATTTATGACAACACCGATTAAAATGTCAGTTTAAAAGCTATGAATACAATTGGAAGAAATGTGTCAAACTTTGTCGTTTGAAATATGTTTTTTGGGGACCAAATGGTTTCATGTTATTTATTGGTTATCTGAACGTAAAACGGAATTCTATTATACTAGTTCTTCAAACTATGAGATGAAACATTTATAAAAAAATGTTGTAGGATATAGAATATGACATTAAACATTTATTATTTCATTACAATTTCAGTCTTTTTGAGATAATAAAAAATTTTATTTTTGGAGCATATATTTTAAATTTTAAGAGCATATTTTGAGTTTTTTACGGCATATTTAAAGCGCTTAAAACTCTTTTTTTAGAGCATGTTTTCGGTTTCCCTGGTGATTACTTAGTGTCTGGTATACCATTAAACAGTATCTATATTGGTGCAAATTTCATTAAAATCGGAATATATCGTTTTTAAAGTTAGGTTACTTGACACAAAATGAACCATAGCAGAGTAGACTATAATTTTAGAAAAATCGCCAAAATTCCTCAATTTAAATAAATTTTACTATTCTTATAAGACATTTAATCTAAATTTTTCTTTTCATTCTTACTCTAGCAAAAAGTAATAATTTATTAAAATTTATTCCTTCAAATCATCAGTCATTCTTTTATTTTCTATGACATTATTTTTAATAAAAATGCTCTTGGTAAAGGTAACTTTTTTAATTTTTTCGATTATGCACAAAAGTAGAAAAATAATATAAAACAACAAAAACACACATATAGAAACAAAGATTAAAATGTACAAAAAGATACTGCATACAGTTTATTCAACTTTGTTGTACAAACAGAAAAATGTTTACATTTCTATAAAGTTTCAAATGTTATATGGACACAGATGTTTTTTTTTTAAGGAAAACACAAATACACATTTGATATATTGCAATATGTGTGTATATACTCGCTAGTATAATAGGATGGCACTATTTTAAGTAAAAAATTTTAGATTTTTAATGAATAAATTTAAACAAAATCCCTCACCATTCAAAATTACAAATTTGTATTTGCTGCTTGCGCTACTAATCGCATAAGTATTATGGAATGAATTAAAAATCAATCATACGCAATGTATGTATCCATAAAAATTTGTACTATATATACACATACATTTATATTTTTCAATTAATTTAAATAAATCTATTAAATTTTAATAAATTATTTAAATCTTTAGTAAAAATTCTTAAAAGAATAAACGACTAATACTATGTTTAACAAATATTACACTTCTAGAAAATCATTTGAAATATGTGTACTTAAAATTTTCTTATAACATTTTAATTTATTTCAAATACAATAGCATATTATTTTCCAATAAAGTTCGGAGAGAGAGCAAAGAAGACTATAAAGTCGAATTGAATCCACAACTCTCTCACAGATATACTAACACAAAAAATCCTAAACATTATTTTTAAGTGTAATAGTATCAAAAAAGATTTAAAAAAATTTAAAGACACATATATTATTTAAAAATTAAATTGTATATACATACATATGTAAAAGTGTACAAATGCAAAAACACACATACAACCATTAGTATACAATTGTATCTTATATGAATGGGGGTGCACTTGAGTTCACATGAAAAACAATTTAAAAAGCGTAAATAGAAAAATCTGAAAAAATATATACTTTGAATTCAACATACTGCATGTGTATAGCTGCTTCTGCTACATAGTTTTTTATGTTTTGTCTTGTCAAATAAAATTTTTTTTAGGAAAATACATATCCAAATACATACATATATACAAACGTATATGCTATTTAACTCACATAGATAATAAAAATAAACAAATATATGCAAATAGATAAATTGTAGTCAAGAAGAAATTGTTTTTATTCGCTCACTCGTCTGTTTTTATTTTAAAATCAAACTATCATGAATGGTTGACTTTTGTTTTCGTTTTGCTTGTGAACCGGTAATCTGGGTTAATTAAAAATCTAAATGGTTTTATATGTGAATAAATATTTTATAAATTGGTCAAGTACATATATAAGTTAAGCTGTAAAAAGAAATTAACCATTTGGTATAATTGATTTTGATAGTATAATAATGTTTTGCTGAGTGCAATACGATTTACTACTATAATAATTCCTGTAGGAAAAAACGTCAAACCTTCCAAGATGGATCTTTCCTTAAAAAAGCAGCATAACGAACATTTTAATAGCTAACTAACTTACTAGATAACTAACTAACTAACTAACTAACTAACTAACTAACTAACTAACTAACTAACTAACTAACTAACTAATTAACAACGGCTTGGTGTGGTGTCATATACATATATAATAGGTTTTAAAAATTTTGTTTTAAAAATAATACCATAATATAAAATTACTCCTATCTTTCGTTGTCGCAACAAGGATTAATAACATGTTCCAAAAATTAAAATTACATTAAGAAACTATACATACGTCTTCCGAAATAAGGCTAAACAAATAAAGAAAACTGCAATTGGACTCATTTAGCAAAGCAAATAAAACTGACCTCTCCACATTTATTACTTGCAATACCATCATATAAATGCACAAGGAAAAAATATTTAAAATTCTATTAAAAAGACTTCATACAGATTTATTTCTTGTTGTTTGCTAAATGAAATTGATGTTTAGCTACCAATTAAATTAACACTTGAACTCGATTTTACACAGCGACAAGAAGAAAAGCAAATCACACATAAATCACATGTTAAAAGAATATATCAAACCAAAAAACCACTTAAAACTTATAAAAGAACAAAAATCGCATAACAACGTTTCATAGTCAAACAAACGAAATAACAAGCATGCACCCACTGAGAAAATGGAATGGAACAACTTTTAGTTGTCAGCATGTTTTTCCGCTTTGCTTGGTGTAGTTACAGACGTAAGTCTATGTGTGTGTATGTCAGTTAAAAGAATGAACCATAAGAAGATAATATTTAGTAGATACAAACGTTTAACAAAAAACTGGGTTAATGGTTTTATTTATATTTGTAAAATCACTTAAGCCATTTTCCTTCCTATTTCTATAGTATATTCTACAAAGCTGGCTTTATGAAGAACGTTTTTATATTTCGTCTTTTTTATTTCCGCTCCTTTAAAATATACACTCATATAAAAACTTTACATGTGTGTTTATGTACATATGTGTGAGGGGGTAATGGTGGTGTTGCTGTATGTACTGATAAGTACGTTTATGATTTTGTTTATGGTTAGAGTATACATACATACATACATACATACATACATACATACATACATACATACATACATACATACATACATACATACATACATACATACATACATACATACATACATACATACATACATAAGGGGAAACATGTTTGTCTGTGTGTTTACAAATCGTTTTCAGCTCATTAGTATATTTCAGTTAACTGACAGTTAGCTGGTATATGTAGAAGGAGAAAAGAGATATATAATTTTATATAAACACAAAATTGAGCACAACACTACCATTTTTAATGTTTAAGTCAAAGTTCAAAGTTTTTTCTTACTATTTCTGTCAATTTGTAGAGAAAAATAAAATTACTTGAGAAAATAAAACGTCAACTTAGATAAAAACAAACGACTATGACAATGAGTACAATATTAAATTGTTCACAGTTTAACCCCAATTTGAGAGAGATTCGTTCTTTTCAAAGACACATGAGCAATTATATTGTGCAAATGTTTTGGCACTATAGAATTTGGAGAGATCTATTTTGCAGAGATATCTGGATTATAATTTGTATGGGTTTCGCTGAGTTTTAATGCAAATATTTAGAAAAAATAGAGTTTGTTACTTTCCATTTCCAGGTTAAAAATAATTTTTATTAGAGAAGTTTTTCTAACCATGTACTTCTATTTATATATATTACAGGGACTTTCCCGATAAAAAATTTAAAAAATCACTTTTCTGCAGAAAATTGTACGATCGAATTTTAAATTTTTCGATAGGCAATTACACAATAATTTTTTTTACAGAAAGTTACATGATCAATTTTAGTGAAAGGTGTAATACATATTTCAATAGAACAAAAGTAAGAAATTATAGTCGGACGAGCTCGATCATATTATACCCTATACTTTTGTTGGAAGTTATAATCCATATTTCAATAGAACACAAGTAAGAAATTATAGTCGGGCGAGCAAAACCATATTATATGCTACACTTTTTACAAAAATGCTTTATAATGAAGCATTTTAGTAAAATTGAACCTTGGCTCAGTTATACTTAAGCCATGAGGGTCATCAAGGCCAGTATAGACCTTGGCTTTGCAGCTTTTTGTCGAGATATGAGTATATTTAACATAATTATGAAGTTAAAAGTCCCTATTCGGTGGGTTCAGTTCTATGGGTGCTAGGCAAAATTATGGACCGATATTAATCATTCATTACCATAAAATATCCTGTTTCATTTCAGTAAATTACCTCCAAAATTGCGACTTGTAGTTTGATAACAAGGATATAGCTAAATGGAATCAGAAAGGTTTCTAAGCTGATTGGTATACTTTAAGGTGCATATAGGACCAATGTTATTATTTATGCGTTACAAACATCAGCATAATCCCAATATACCCACTAAGAGGTGTAGGGTACAATTACCTATAGATTTTTCGAAAAAATATTTCTATAGATATTTGACAGACACATTACATTATTAATCTTCATAAAAAACTACATGATCGATTTTCTACAAAATTCTACTATTGATTTTCAATAAAATATTAAACGATAAATTTTCTAGGATACTAATAACAAATTACACGATCAGCCTTCTGTTGAAAATTACACGATCAATTAAAAAAAAAGCTACACGATAAAATCACTAAAGAAATTTGAAAGAAAATTACAAATATATATTTTTATAGAATCGCAGTAACTTTTTTCTATTGATCTTTAATACGATCAAAGTTCAATAAAATATCAAACGAACATTTTTTTTAAATTAAAATATCAATTTTAGTTAAAAAATGGACGACAATTAATTAATTTTATAATTAAAGTTAACCGACCCGTCTTCTGTTGATATCACACGATCAATTCTTAAAATGAAACTACACGATAAATTTTCTTGAGAATATCGTATAAAAAATAGCTATAGAAAATTACGCGATCAACATTAAAAATACATCAGTTTGACAAAAAAATTTATATTTCTACAGTATTACTCATTCCAAAGCATCTGTGCAAGATCACTTTTTAAAACTACATGATCAATTATCTATTGCAATTATAAATTTTAATTATAGTTTATAAATAGAAAACAAATATTATTTACTACCAACATTAAAACAAAAGTATAGCTCAGTGTCAAAAAAGTTATTAAGTTGAATTTGTTGTATGTATAAATTTGTGTACATCATACTAACACCATTATAAACGCTGATACATAATAATGATATTATATAACTATACATGTTTATACACAAACACATAAAGAGTAAGCCCATATTAAAGAACAATTTAAATTTGTCAACAATAAAAATTTACAAACGGTATGACAACTATTATTATAGAAATAGTTTAGCGACAAAAAAATTTTAAAATATACACAATATATTAATTTGCTGCAAAATAATATTGAATACCATCCTATTTAAGGGAGAATTGATAAATTACTTTCTCATGCCAAATAAATTTTGCCTTAATTTTTGGTATACCCTTTACTAATATTATTTAAACCCATACATATTAATATTATTGTATTAGTGTTAATAATACCATAAATAAAATAAGGCTTAAATCATGGTTATATAAATAAACCAAAATATATAACTAAGCAAACAAATAAATAACAATCTGATTATAAAACGTGATTACACAATATAATTAATGATATTAATAACAATTTCGCCTTTTAAGTAGTAAGTGAAAGTAACAAAATGAAATATTTAAATTTATTAAACTTGTTACTTTTTTACGTTTCTCTTTTGGGGTTTGCATTACAGGAAGAAAAGCAAAAAAAAAAAAACAACAAAAATCTTTTTATATAAATCTTTTACCAACATTCGTTTTCTTTTTTTTAACTTTTTACTTAAAGTTTAGCAAACAATTCTCCTTTACTTTTTTAACAAATTTTCTTTTATTTAATAGATTTTTTCCGAGAACTCTACTAAAATTGTTGCCATTTTTGCTTGTGTTTTATTTTGCACATTTTTAGTGGTTAACAATTCTCGTATTTCCTGTAATAATTTACTGTAATGTGTCACCGAAAAGTAAAAAAAAAGCCTACAAAAAAGCTTTACAAAAAAAAAAACGACAAGAAAATCCTTCAACACACATTCTACTTTATATTTTGAATATTTCCCACAGAGTATTTTTGTCTTGCTACTTTTAAATATTTTACATACTGCGAGATAATTTTCTAGGCTTTCATGCATGGATGACATGTATACCGAAGTTTTGTAGAAAAAAAATTGTTTGTGATTGTTGGTACTTAATAAAAGAAAGGTACTTTAAAATAATATTATAATAAAAATTTGTGGAAAGTTATGAAAATAGTTATAATTTTTTTTTGGATTTTTTTACTAGAGAATTTGTTTCTTTAAGTTTCTAACATTTGCAGAAATTTCAAACTTACTTAAAAATTTCCAATATTATACTTTAACGTAAAAACCTGGCCCGCTTTATTTACCCCTTAAAAATTCATGTCTCCGTCTGGTGTTGATTGTGTGAAGCTAAAAAAATGAATACTTTAACATAGTCGTTGAAAAAAATTAACTCCTACAAAAAAATTGTACATAAACAATGTCGGAAACGATATGAATTTATACGCACAGTAGTGACACACAGTAAATCCCATATTTAAAACATGTTTAATGCGGTAAAAGAGAATTCAGTATTTCCGTGGTCTTGTGCATGATGATTTTATATTTTCAGTTTAGATTTTTTTTGGAGAATTGCAAAAGGGTGTCTTAGTGTGTATGAGAATAAAATGTTACATGAATATAGTGTATTTACACAGTCAAAATATATTGTGTAGATTGCAGACACGGAAAAAATTCAAGAAAGACTTTCGGAAAAATTTGTTTCAAATTTAAGTGTAAGATTTTAATTGTGAAATCGCACTGCTTTTGATGGCGACACATGTACGTATAAGTATTAATGATGTATTAATACTACGAATATTAAGTATACGTCTAATTTAGAGTTACACTCATAATATTTTTTCAACATAAAAATAATCAAAGTTTTAGAAGTACAACTTTTTCTCAGAGAATAAATTTTTGATCGAAAGCTGCACGATCAAGTTTGCTATATAAAAAAGTCCTCAATCAATTTTCTTACCATCATAATTCACAATAAATTTATAAACTACACCACTATAGTAGATAGTAGTAGTAATACATAAAACTATTGGTCCCACCCACAATAAGGTAAACCAATCGGCTCAGAATCTGAAGGGAACCTTATATGGAGGTAGGGTTAACCGTGGACCGATCCTCATAAAATTTTTTACATAGATCTTGACTTGTATGAAACTTATATCGAATTTCATCTATATACTTGTATTTTTAAGCCAGTAATGAGCATTAAAGTCACTTTCTGAGCGGACTTATATGGGGGGTAGGGTCAATCATAAAATTTTGAATTTCATCGCTATATTCGTATTTTTAATCAAGTTAAAGCTGCTTTTCGAGGGACCACTTGTATGGGGGCTGTTCAGTGGACTGATATTGCCCATTTTCAATACCAAACACACCTTACCTATAAAAAATATTTATGTGAAATTTTAAACTTCTAGCTCTTTTTTTTTCGGACTCTATCGTGCTTTCAACAGACAGACGGACAGACAGACATGGCTGGATCGTCTTCGAATTCAATGAGGACCCAGAATATATATACTTTTGTAGGTTTATGACCAATATTTCGATGTGTTACAAACGGAATGTCAAAGTCAATATACCCCCATATTTTTTATGGTGGTTATAAAAAAACATATAAAATGCTTCTTTTTTTAAAAGTACATTTTTAACATATTGACTGGTGAAAGGTATCATATGGTCGGCCATGCCAAATATACTTGTTTTATTTTAGATCAATTTAATTTTAAAGTGTGTCTCTTTAGTTAAAGATTTTTACAAAATTCGTGCGGTTTTCGGCAGTAAATATACACTTTGAGGTGAACCGCATTATTCAAAAACGATTATTAAGCTAATGATTATTAAAACCTATTTTAATATAAAAAAGTGTGTAGTTAACTAATGTTAAATTTAATAATGGTTTTTGCATAAGGCATGTTAATCCTTATTTTTATAACGCTTTTAATAACGACGCCTGTAAGTATACGTGTTTATGATTTATCGATATTACAAATATTAAGTATACGCCTACAATATTAACGTATTTGTTAAAAAAAAAAAAAAAAAAAAAAAAACAACTTTTTAGGTTTTTTGGTGATTTTGAAAATTAAGTTTTTTGTTTATAATTGTGTTCTTTATTACAAAAGCTACATACAATTTTACCTTAGAGCGTAAAATAGTAAACTATTAATTTTTATCAGAAAATTTTACTATAAATTTTTAATACAAAACATAATTAGAACAGCAAAATCTTTTTACAATCCTACCAAAAGTTTCACAATTAGTGTTATAAAAATACTTCGATTGATCCTTTTTTTAATTTTCTTGCCTGGATCAATTTAATTCTTTAAGTGTATCCTTCTACAAACCTTGAATTAAGGATTGTTACAAAATTCTTGATTGTAACCAGCAAAAAAAAAAAAAACAAAGACCAGTCAGAGAAAGAAATATTAGGTATGAGTATGTAAATAAAAGTTCAAGCGAGCGTATTTTGTTAAATTGTATAAGAATGTAACATTGTTGCTGTTGCTGTTGCTGTGACAGAAACAAAATAGGAGTAACAACGTATAAATTAATTGAAATTTATAACATTAAATTACATGAATAAATTTCGTACGAACAAGAATAACTTGGAAAGGAAAACCTTTTAAACATGCAAAAGAAAATGAAATTTTCCCTTAAAAATTATAAAAAAATATTTGCAAAATTTGTTAAAAAAGAAGCAAACAAAATTGTGAAATGTTTGCTTTGTTAAATTTAATAAATGTTCACATGAATGAATTAGTGATTCCATTTATGAAATATTTAATCTAAAGTTATTAAAATATAATGGCTTTATTTAATTTTTATCCCAGACATCTAAAAATGAACTGCGTATTTTGCAGTTGCATGACAGGGAGAGGAAAATTTGTTATGGGTATTAGAAAAATACAATTATTTTTGTCCACACAGTTTATGCTCGGTCAAAATGTTATTATTTTTTTTCGCTTGATACTTTTTGAATTAGTTTTTTTTTACTTGTTTCGTTTATAGAAATATAAATTTCCAATAATTTGTTAGAATTTAGTGCAAAAAATCAAACTGAGTATTAGCAAAAATGTATGTATGGATAGACGAATGTGTATGTCTGTGAATTTTTTTTGGCAAAATCATTGTATATTTATGACCTATTCAAGCGTTAAATCAAACTGTCAATTTTGGCCTATTTTTGTGATATTTTTTCTTTTCTCTTCCAATAAACTTTTAACATTTATTATGTTTTGTTTATGTGTATGTGAGTGTATTTGGGTGTATAAGTGAGTGAAATGTACCAATTTATTTGTATGATTTTTATATTAAAGCCGTTTGAAAAGAGTAATTGTGTCTCCACATAATTGAAATGAAAAGAGTAAGTAAATCGTAACTTAAATCTGACTTAATTTTTGAGAAAATTTAATTTGTTTGTAATAAACATATTATAAAGCCAGCCGTTTACTTGTATATAAGTAATTTAGCGTAAATTTTAATTGGTTAATACGGTACCGTTTGTCTAGAACTGCAGGTCTATATATTTTTTTTATCAGGGCATTCATGAATATGTGTCGTCATTGCCAAAGTATAAAAATTTATAGAGCAAATTTCTATTAAAACAATGGCACATTTTTATATTTTTTAATAAAATTTTTATAAAAATATACTTTTGTGTTTTGTTTTATATTACTTTCATATAAAATGGTCGATTTGTGTTTTTTATATTCTCTTGTATTTTGTTTTGTTTTCGTTTTAGTGTCGGCATTATCACGTTCAAACCATTACATATGGCAATAAATTTTATATTTTAATTGCTTTGTGGTGGCTGTAGCACTGGAACTTTTTTTACTCTATAATATGTGCTACATGCCACATTTAATATTTGAAGTTGGTTGTTTCAATACTGCGATATAGTAGTTACTTTCTTAAAAGCTAAACTTAATGCATAGAATTCAATATGAAACTTTGGACTATCGCTTAGTCCTGAAATTGAAGTATACGTTTGAAAATTGATCTTCTCGTTTTCTAAAGCACTTTCTAAAGCACTTTTACATAAAATTCTATTAATAGATTAAGAATTTTTCTACAGCCGAAAAATTATCTGAAAGTTTTCATAGAAAAATGTAGCTTTCTGCAAAAAACTTCAACCTGAAGTTCCCTATGTAATAGTGATCGTAAAATTTTTGTAGAGAGATGTTCGTGAACATTCAGGATTTTTTATTTGAAAAGTATTAATATTGAAGTTTTTCAGAGAATTGATCATACTTTTGACTATCGATCTGACTACAGTTTTATTGTCTTGAGTATATTCCTTACTTGACTATAGACCTAACTATCTAGGCTATATAGTTCCAACATTAGTCTTGATTAATGCTTAAATATTGATTATAGTCCTGATTATAGTTTTGACAATTTTCCTAGCTATATGCATTACAATTTCCCTGAATGTAGTATTAAGTATATTCCTGATATTAGCGCTATCTACAGTCTTAACAAAAGTCCTATAGTATTGATTAATGATGTGACTATAGTCTTGACTACAGCCTTAACTAATTTTCTGAATATGATCAAATTAATTGCTATAGTCTTAAAAAATGTCCTGTCTCTAGCTCTGAATAAAGTCCTGGCAATAGTCTAGATGATGATAATAAGTTCAAAGTAAAAATATATATTCGTGAATGTATGTAGTCCTGATTATTATATATAGTCTAGAATAAAGTCGTGATTATATTTTTAAATATTGTTTTCCATTAGCCTTGGTTGCAGTCCTTACTACAATCTTGAATGTGAACCTGTCTATGTCATGTTTAAGGTGTAGAGTATTTACTTATTTTGTCTTCGATCGACATAAATAAATATAATGACTTTTTCTTCAAACAAATATTATTTTAAAGTCTTTATGAATATTGGACAAAGATTAAAAGTATGCTTAAGTATATTTATACGATTAAAAATGTGACATTAATATAGATATCCAAGAAAATAAATTAATTTGTGGCTAAACATGTTTATAATGTAATGATAACGACACATGCAGTAATAATAACTATTACATCTGTAATAACACCTATTAGCTTAAAATTCTTACTTTTCATTTACTTTCAAGGATTTCCCTTAATATAGAAATCTCTACTTTTTTTATGTGTTATATATATATATATATATATATATATATATATATATATATATATATATATATGTATATATATATATATATATATATATATATATATATATATATATATATATATATATATATATATAAAAAAGTAGAGATTTCTATATATATATATATATATATATATATATATTATATATATATATATATATAATATATATATATATATATATATATATATATATATATATATATATATATATATATATATATATATATATATATGTATGTATATATATATATATATATATTTGCTTTTTATAACTCTAACGCATTCTTTTAAACTGCAGTTTTCTTTATAGTATTTCTCAAATTTTATTGCATTGTGTTCATCTTAATTATGTGCTCGTTAATTAAATTTTTTTCTTAATAAACACAGAAAATTTGTTGTATTCCTTTGTCTTTAGATGCTGGTTTTGCTTTATATACATCAAGTCAGGTTTGCATGTGGTTTTTTTGGATTTAAAATGAAATTATTTTAATGATTAATTAGCTAGCGAAAGATTTATTTCATTTTAAGTATATTACGCGAGCTATTTATTAGTTTTATTATTTGTTTTCGTATAACAGCAAATATTTATTACCAATACGCTTTATAGCAGTGAGGATGAAAATCAAAAATGTTGTTTATCGCTGGTGGCGTTATTTATTATATTATTTAACATAATTTGCTCCAGATTTTTTAAGAAATATACACACAAAAAAAAGATTTAAAACTAAATCACATAACTAACTTACTAACTAACTACCTTACTAACTTACTAACTTACTAACTTACTAACTTACTAACTTACTAACTTACTAACTTACTAACTTACTAACTTACTAACTTACTAACTTACTAACTTACTAACTTACTAACTTACTAACTTACTAACTTACTAACTTACTAACTTACTAACTTACTAACTTACTAACTTACTAACTTACTAACTTACTAACTTATTAACTTACTAACTTACTAACTTACTAACTTACTAACTTACTAACTTACTAACTTACTAACTTACTAACTTACTAACTTACTAACTTACTAACTTACTAACTTACTAACTTACTAACTTATTAACTTACTAACTTACTAACTTACTAACTTACTAACTTACTAACTTACTAACTTACTAACTTACTAACTTACTAACTTACTAACTTACTAACTTACTAACTTACTAACTTACTAACTTACTAACTTACTAACTTACTAACTTACTAACTTACTAACTTACTAACTTACTAACTTACTAACTTACTAACTTACTAACTTACTAACTTACTAACTTACTAACTTACTAACTTACTAACTTACTAACTTACTAACTTACTAACTTACTAACTTACTAACTTACTAACTTACTAACTTACTAACTTACTAACTTACTAACTTACTAACTTACTAACTTACTAACTTACTAACTTACTAACTTACTAACTTACTAACTTACTAACTTACTAACTTACTAACTTACTAACTTACTAACTTACTAACTTACTAACTTACTAACTTACTAACTTACTAACTTACTAACTTACTAACTTACTAACTTACTAACTTACTAACTTACTAACTTACTAACTTACTAACTTACTAACTTACTAACTTACTAACTAACTTACTAACTTACTAACTTACTAACTTACAAACTTACTAACTTACTAACTTACTAACTTACTAACTTACTAACTTACTAACTTACTAACTTACTAACTTACTAACATACTAACTTACTAACTTACTAACTTACTTAAAAAAATGCAATTAGACGTACAATTGTCTCTTAAATTATGAATGTCACAGATAATGAAAAGATTTTGATGAATAACTTGAAAAGAAGTTGTCATATATTTGAAGTGAATAATTTCGTAGTACCTTTTAAAGCATTTTAGTACATTTTAGCTTATTAGTTTAAACATGTTAAAACTTAATGCTGTATTTTTCAGCTTCCTTCATTTAAAGAATTTTATTAACTATTTATTAAATAAAAAACACATTTTATGCATTTAAAACAAAAAAGAGCTTACACAAACATTTTTAAAATGTTCCCCAGCAACATTTCACCAACAACAGGAGAATGAAATATTTTCATATAGAAAAAAGAAGAAAAGGAATATTTTACTACATTTTGAAGTCAAAAGGGTTGCTTGCAAAAGGCATAATAAAATAGGAGAAGGGTAAAAAAAAAAACAATTTTATGGAGTTGTGTATTTTGCTTATAAAATACATACATACTATTGAAATTTAAATCTACTTTAATAGAAATAAAATGTAAAATTTTTTTTTAAATTCTTTATAAATATAAAGGAGAACCAAAAAACAGAACTGAAATTTAAGAAGCCCATAAAGAACCGACAACACCATTTTTACAATAATAAATTATTTTCTTTCTATTTTTGTATTTGTTAGGAATGTTTTTGTAAAACTGTACATCTACATATGAAAATCTACATAAATGTTAAATACGAAAAGATAAACTTTAATTTTTTTTCTTTTTAAATTTAGAGAAATTTTTATAGGTTCACACACAGATGTACAATGTACATATGTAAATATTATTATATAATCTTTGTGTACATTTATTTTTATGTGTTTGTAAGTTTGAGGTAATCAATATTCTTTTGTTGTATCTTGTAAGAAATGTTTTCTTTTTTTTTTATTGTTCATATGTATATGTTTAGGGATGAGATGGAATCCTAGAGGAATATGTTACAAGTCAAAGATAACAAGGTATTAGGGTATAGGTGACACATTAGTGTGCTTCTAAATTATTTTGTTGAATTTGTTTTGGACACTTTTTAATAGTGTTATTAATAAAGTACATAACTACGAGAATTCTAATAAACAACAATACATAAGAAATTTTACTCCATTGAAAAATTTTATATAATCAATTTTAGATCACATTTTTTTTTTGTAGTTGCTTAATATTAAACACAAACTCATAAATATTGACAAAAATGGTAAAAAGCTATATGTTTTTGCTCACATTTTTAAAATCATATCAAAACTATTATCTCTGCTCTTTAGAGGAAACAATCTCTAAAAAATAACCTCAGTTTTTTGCCATAAATCATTAATGTTTGGTTTTTCAGAATAATGTTTTGTCTTTTTGTCTTTGTGTGTACATTAGGGTGGCTCACGTTCTTTTATAAGAGATATTCCATTTTTAGTTTCTCGAAGTAATGTTTGTAACCTCACCGTTATTCTGTTGACATACAATTGTTTTAGTCTATTTAAATAATTTTTGAAAAGGTACAGTATCACGAAATGATAAACTTCTTCTTATTCTTTTGACGGACTTGGTATTTTCTTCAATATTTACAACCCTAATTTACCCGCAAGCTTATTTATATGCTTTATATTTAAAAACAAATTTCCTATCTTTTTTAAATTTTAAACCAACAGGACATGCTTCACTTAAAATAACCTTTAGGGAAAAATTATGTTGCTAGAAAATCATGATTTTGTTGGCAGCAGCATCTTGCTGCCAACAAAATCTTCAAATTAATTATGTTTTGATCTTAAAATATTATGAAAAACTACATAAAAAATAAAAATCGATAAGAGCGAAAGACAATCTCCAACAGCAGAGATTTGAAACATAAATTTTTATTTATAAATACATTTAATTTAGATATATTCGTTTTTATAAAATTATTAATGGTTTTCTTTTTTTACAAAGGGGTATAATAAAAAATGGCAAATGATAAATTACATAATATGTTTACGAGAGCAAAACGAGTCTTGAGGTGTAAATAATTATGAAAATTAATAAATTATTCAATACCAGAATGACCATTTTTAAGCCTAAATTTAAATTAATTTCAGTTACAAAAACTTTTCACAACATATCCTTTATTAGGCCCTGGCATAAATCACAAACTGTAAAAAAATTTGATTTCTAAAATTTAAACAAACAACGTACTTAAGTACTGCTTCTACTGCTTCTCCGCTGGAGATTTAAAATAATCTTGTATTTATATTATTTATTTTTATATAAAAATGGTATGAGACAATTTTCCATTAAAAATAATCCAAATTCATGAAACTTTTTTTCTATTGTAAAAGCATTAAAATTTGACTTAAAGCTTTATTTTGTGTCAGAATTTTGTTATCAAATGTTTAACATTCTCAACTTTACAAAAAAAGATATTTACATAATTTTAAATTTTCAAATACAAAACATGTTTGACCGACATCAACATTGAAAGTTTGGCAAAGTTATGAAAATATAAATATAAAACTTATTTTTATTTGTAGAAGTATATTGTCTTAGTCTACGTTAATTTCTTGCTGTCATTCAATGTCATGTAAATTTTCAGATGTTTTTCCTTAACAATTTATATACATTTTACCTCGATAGAAAAAATAAACAAATATAATAAAAACCAAATAAACTTGTATAATGTTAAATTTACCTCAATATTTATACGAAAAGAAAATCTTTATGGCATCATTAAAGTAACACAAACGAGAATTTCGCTTCACTGACCATTTTGTTAATAAATCATTTACACTTGACAATGTCAGATGAAAAAGAATGAAATAAAATAAAAGAAAAAATTTATGTATAAGATATCTTGAGTTTTGTTTTCATTTTGTTTGATAAGTTACAGTTTTCGTTTGTATTTTTCTACACGAATGACATTTTGCCATCACCAAGACTTTATTTTAAATATACTAAGAAAATCTGAACTACAGAGAGGAACAATGAAATATAACTATCAAGGAAATTTAAAATTTAAATTACCAGTACCTTGGTAAAATTGTCAATAAAATCAAATACGAATAAGGTAAAAAGAGGTTACATACTGTTGATAAAATCCTATTTATTGCACTTTAAAAGGTCAAGTTGCAAAAAAATGTCTGTGTTTTGAGAGGAAGTAAATATGAAGTAAAAAGACTATGGAACAGACTATATAATCTATACTAGAATATATAGTAGACCATAAACTTCACTATAAGTTAGAATATAGACTTAACTAAATTATAGACCAGACCTAGAGTTGTTGACTATAGACTGTAGACTAGACTATAGACTCGACTTTAGACTTGACTATAGACTAGACTATAGACTAGACTATAGACTAGACTATAGACTAGACTATAGACTAGACTATAGACTAGACTATAGACTAGACTATAGACTAGACTATAGACTATATACTAGACTATAGACTAGACCATAGCCTAGACTATAGACTAGACTGTAGACTAGACTATAGACTAGACTATATACTAGACTATAGACTAGACTATAGACTAGGCTATAGACTAGACTATATACTAGACTAGACTATAGACTAGACTATAGACTAGAGAATAGACTAGAGTATAGACTAGACTAAAGACTAGACTAAAGACTAGACTATAGACTAGAGACTAGAATATGGAGTATAATACAACTAAGGCGCACTCACTACATATTTTTAAAATATTTTTTTTCCCACTCCCCTAAATCCTTAAAATTATATTTTTTATCAGCCTTTTTCCAACACCTTTTTATGAAAATAATTTAAAAACACCATTGGGTATTTCAATCATTGTCACTTTTTAAATTGACCAAATCTTTATATCATCTTCTTACAAACCGTAGGTATCCTGTTTACAAAAGACAAATAAATTTTTAATACAAAATTTTCAACTGGAAATTAACAGATTTTTTTGTCATATAAATAGTTTGACACCATTTCAAACAGGTATTTCAAAGTGTTGTATAAATTGTGTTTGTCTTACGACACCATATTACCATAATTTATTCATTTACACAAATGAACATCAATTTTTGCTTTATATTTTCTCCCCCAAAACTGAAGACAAATGAACGAGGAAGACACAGAAATAAGCTTACATAGAATATTCATGTTTTGCGTCTTTTGTGGAAGTTTCCTTGCTTTTCCGGGAAATAAAAGTAAATATTTTGTTTTTAAAGAATTTACTTTTAAGTTAGTATATGAACCTTTTTTCATGGCTGTGGTTTTTCCTGAGTAAAATCTGTAATATATAACCGAATGACTAATTATCATGTTTACCTTTTGTTTGTAAAATATGTGCTGTCAGGCAGTTAGAGACTTTATAAATGCCTTTAAATGAATTTTTCTCCTTTAACATTTTGCCAAGTTCATGAAATAATGATTTTAATTTTTTTATAACCTAATTTGTGTGTGTGGAATAACACTACTTTGTATTTATTTTGCTTTACTCAATAATTTACCATTAAATTTATTATAATCAAGAATTTAAACTTTAGTTACTCCAAGAGCAGGGATATAGTATTACAAACTGTACCTGGCTCCGACAACCATCCTTTCTAAGTAAACTATATTGAAGTTTTGTGAACAATTGAAATGAATTGATCGTGAAAATTTAACAACCAATAATTAAAGTATTCTAAAGAAGCCTATCTAATTTGTTATTTATTTTGCTAAATAAAATTGCAACTAAAAGGTAAAGAGCAAAATACAACCAGTGCTTAGATATACAAAACGATTCAAATAACAATTTCCGTTTTTTTACCTTCGAACAACATTGGAATCACAACAAAAATACAATATTAGCCCATACACATGCCTAATTTTACATCTTTTGATGTAATACCGGTGTACAAATCACGTTCTAACACATACTCTGCACTCAACTTAAAATGATTTTTATGTTTCCTTGGTAATAGGGCCTTAAATGTTGGTGGAGTTTATATTACAAGATTTCTAAGGAAAAACAAGGAAAACATCAGAGTACTAACACCAACTTTGACATTAAGCAGCAACGACATCGACAATCTCAACAATATGTAAATATGGATGTGTAAACGAGTGTGTTGTATAAGCAACTAAGGTCATCCATTTATCGTATGCTAATAGTAGGCTGCCGTTTTGTAACGCTCCCCTTAATTTGAATATTCTAAGCGAATTAATTTCATGTTGAGAAGAGGCAGAAAAAAAAACAGTAAAATAGAAACATATTTCTAATACCAAGTAAATATGCGGAATATACGTAAGTAGGGAGTAAAAAAGAAAACACTAAACTGCCATACACTTGTTTTAATTTCATAAACTTTTTCTTGCATAAAAAACCAAGAGGCAACATTTTAATGTTGAGGTTAAAAGCTTGTAGCAATTTTCTCTCTTTTCCCCCATTAAAATAGCACAACTTACTGCTACTGTTTTACTCACACACACACACACACACACACACACACAACTCAAGAGTTCACTCATACGTATTTTTACACACCAAAAACAAAATTTAAAAAAAATAAGCAACAACAAAAACATTTTCTGTTACTCATACGCATGAGTGTTTTAATAAAAATATTATTAATTATACGCTTAGATGGAGTTCCTTTATAAAATTCGTTCTTTCGTTTGTTATAATAATAAACAAGTAAGTTGTTGTTTTACATGATGTATAATTAAAATAAACACCAAAAATTTAATATGCAAAATAGAACAACAAAGTAAATTACCCAAAGTTGATGAATTTATGATGAATTCTTCTTGACCTTTAAACGTGTTATTACAAAATCATAAAGAGGAGTGGTAATTTAGGAAACATGTATAATCACTTGTTGTTCTTCTAACAAATTTATAAAAATAATACTTCAAAGCTTTGAAGTTAAAAAAATAATTTTTATTAATTAAAAATAACAATTATTTTCTATTGAATGCTTAACATACGTACAAATTAATGCTTGAGAGCGTTTTGTTTCTTTCAAGTGACATGTGTTTTTATCTATTATCACTAATAGTAGAGTTTATTTAAAATGTGATTCAGTTGTGGAGAAATACTTAAGTTAAACAAAGTATAATAAGTAGTCCGACTCCCACATATAGAAAATTATATTCCACATGTACGATTGCTGTGAGAAATCGGCTCTCCTTTGAGAAATTTTAACTTGTCAAAACACTTAAAAGTTTACCGTACTTCCTTGACCACTTTAAAGGACCGAAGCGAAATTACGTTTAACCACTACAAATCTGTATTTTTTTAAATAATTTTGTCGCATTTTTTCAGACTACTTATTTGACTTAAAAGAACTCACCAGAAATCATAAAATTGTGATATAATAAAATAATCTAAATAAATACTTGTCAAACGTTATTGTGCAAAAACGGCCTTATTCACTGTTTAGAAAAATATTCTAAATTTTGAGTTTAATTCAATTTATTTGAAGAAATGAAGCAGAAGGTTGCCGTGAAGCTATATGTACTAATGTGTTAACATGTTTTCTTAAACAGTCTGTAGATAATATTTGCCTCTATTTGGTACGTGTCAACTTTCTAAATACATATTATTGTTTCATAATATTAAAATATTCGAATACTTTTTTTTAATTAAAAATCTATAAACACTTAAAGTGTATTAAGTTGCTGCAAAAATATATTGTACGTGATTTTTATTATGAAATTTTAATAGTGGAAAACAAAAGTTTGAGTACATTTTCATTTGAGTTCTAGTTCAGTTTTAGTTCAGTTCTAGTTTACTTTCAGTTCAGTTCTAGTTCAGTTTTAGTTCAGATTTAGTTCAGTTCTAGTTTAGTTCTATTTGATTTCTTTTTCAGTTCTAGTTGTAAGTTCTACCTTGAATATAAATATTTATGTCAACAAATAATAACGCATAGTAGTCGAAAACTTTTACCATTAACTGTAAACTTTAAATATGTTAATTTGTGCACATTATGTTTAAATTACTTTGCAATAAATATAATACACATATGAATATTTGCATTAACAACAAGTAGATACATGCTATGTTCAACTAATGTACAACAAAGCAATACTATACAACAATATATTGTGTAAAGCTTCATTAAATATTTTCTTTTTTACTCCAAGGTACTATAAGATGTAACCATAGTTTCAAAACATTTAATGGCATTTTCTATCAGTTCTAATGTACATACAATTTTTGTTATTGTTGTTATTGATGTTATTGTTGCTACCATTTTCAGCAATTTTATATAGAATATTGGCAATTTATTCATTTTTACACACTCTAATACGCTCACCAACAGTTATAACAACAATACACAAAAATTGTCTTATCGACAGACTGAACAAAATTGAAACAAAATTTTTATAAAGATGTTAGCACAGTGGAGTTGATAAGTGAAAAATTAGTTGTGTATTCTTTTAAAATTTTGAAAGTTTTAGCCGTTAATTTAAAAATGCTTAGGGTACTTGCTTAACAAATATTATGAAGACTAATTAAATGCTCTTTGAAAATGTAAATGGAGTTTAAAATTATGATTTTATTAATCTACCCCACTGTTTGGTCCTTGTATGTCAAGTCAAGCCATTAAGGGAAAATAGCAATAGAAGATATTGTTTTTATAATATACTCATTTCTTTCTGCAATTATTGAAAAACTTTTCTTTGTCTTATGGCGTCAGTGATTCAATATTATGTGCAAGTTAGTCCGAATTTGGGTAACTATTTATTGGAGCTTTGCTAGGAAAAAATGTATACTTTTTCAAATAATTTTTTTAGATTGTTTAACAATTTTGATGGACATATATTTATATATTTTTTGTCATTTGCTACTTATACATATATTCTTTGTAATATTTAAAGCAAAGAGGTAAGGAATCATGAAAGAACTTTTGAAATATTAATTTCTACTCTGTGTTTTAGAAAAATGACACCTTAAACTACAGGGTATTTTTATATGGTTTTATTTATTTTTTTTTTTGCATTTCATTGAAATGTGTTTACATTTTTAGCAAAATTGAAGTTAAAGTAATTCAAGTTTTTACCTCATTGAATTGTTAATTTTATGATGGTTCATTGTAAATAACACATACACACATACTAATATGTAACACACAAACAAAAATATCCTTACACGTACGCAGCCATATGACTTTTTAGTAGGACATAGTAAGTAAGAGTGAGAGAACGAGTGTAATCAGAGAGCGAACATTATGTAGTAAATGAAATGGCAGTTTCATGAAAAGTCATAAAAAAGAAATATACAACAATTTTTATTGTAGTTTGGTACTTTTATGTTTGTATCAATGTGTTAGTATGTAAGTTTAAATTTATATTTTGTTACATGTTGAAATAAATAAACTTGATAATGTGCAGTTTTTTATTCTTATTTTTTGTTGTCTCTTGTTTATTTGTTATTTTTTTAGAAAAAAAAAACGCACTGGAATGGAAAATATATAAATGAAACATGATAATTTGTCAATACTCTATTTGTGGTAAGAAAATTGTTATTAAGGTTATTAAATATATTTGTTTAAATAAAAATAATTTGAAAATTTTACAAAATTTTAATACGCACTAATATTAAACATTTATAGTTCCAGTTCTAATTCAGTTCTAGTTCAGTTCTAGTTCAGTTCTAGTTCAGTTCTAGTTCAGTTCTAGTTCAGTTCTAGTTCAGTTCTAGTTCAGTTCTAGTTCAGTTCT
>NC_060951.1:54813289-54959021 GCF_022045245.1 Lucilia cuprina | reverse complement strand
TAGTTCAGTTCTAGTTCAGTTCTAGTTCAGTTCTAGTTCAGTTCTAGTTCAGTTCTAGTTCAGTTCTAGTTCAGTTCTAGTTCAGTTCTAGTTCAGTTCTAGTTCAGTTTCTAAAATAATTTTCTTTTTGTACCCACCATCAAAAAAGAATGGCTGGTGTATTGGTTTTGATGAGGATTCCATAATTGACCCTCCTCCCCAAGTAAGGCCCCCCTTAAAAAACTCATATAGATGGTTTAAAAATGGGAGTATAGCTTCACAGAAGTAGGTTTCTTATGTTCATGGTTAAAAACTTAGATACAAATATTGAAAATAATCTGAAAAAATCCATGCTCAACTTTATAAAAAAAAATCGTATCTTCTTTTTTCGTAATATTTACAAAAATTTCGTGTATAATTCGAAATATTATTTATTAAAGCCATTTTTAGAAAAAGTTTTAATTATTTTCATAAAAAATTAAAAATTCGTGTGAAGAATAGAATTTTGAACTAAAATTAGAAAAATTATTTTGAAATGAACAAAAATATTTGCATAAATTTATATTTGGTAAATTTTAATATATTTATTCAAAATTCGAGTTTTTCAATTCATGTAAATTAATTTTTGCAAGATTATTTCGCATTATACTAAAATATTTTGTACAATTTCGTATATATTACGAAAGAATTTTGTATTTTTCCCATATATAAGGCATGGATTTTTTCAGTGTATACTAAATACTCTGAGTCTTCTATGTCTGATTTTTATAAAAAGTATTAATTTATACTAATAATTATTCAATTCCAATATTCACATATACATATACGTTCCGCATCGCCATCATTTTGATAATGTATACATTTAACAATCTTTTTCACATCAGCATCGATTCAAAACACAAAAACGAGGAAAGAAAACTATAAAACAAATCCAAAACAATATAAATATTGACAACATCTTTTCATAACTTGGCTTTAGAAAATAACAAAAGAGAAAAAGAAACTCATTATATTGATGTGATGCGAGTACGAATATGAAGGAAGTTCTATAAAAATTCAATAAGAAGCTGATGAAATGAAATCGAAATATAGATTTTAACACTAACCGGAAATAAAAAATGAAAAAGGCTATGAAAGATAAAAAGCAAATAAACATACATCAATAAAGTAATAATATCCCAGCAAAATTTTTTATTGACATGAAAAGTAAACTTGTTAGACATCTGTGTTATGGAGGAATGAAAACAGTCTGATTCTTATATTTTATATGTAGAGAACTTACATGTCTGTTTCATTTCATTCCTAAATTTTATATGTAGAAAACCCACGATTATATCATGGTTGTTGGAAGAGGATCGGTTTCCATAGATCTGTTTACTTCTCTATTACGTATGTTGAATAGAAACACAATATTTCTTTTTTCCTTATTGAGGCAAATATTATCATGAAATTTTTTATATAATTCCATGATATGGTAGAAGATATGATAACATAATGTCACAGACATCAGGGCCACAATTTATACAACAAACAACAAAAAATAAAAACAACAACAACAAATAATTATATATTAAATTTTTAATTTTTTCTCCTTAACAATAAAGAAAGGAGCACAAAAGAAAACAACTAACAAACAAAAAGTACAAATGGTATCCTACACCCAAGCTGCAACAATTAAACTTAAATTTGAAAACATTATGGGCGTCATATTGTTGCCATTTGTATAATTTCTCAACGGTGAACAGCTATCCCGCACTCACTCTTCTCTCTTCACAGTTTTGCAGCATTTCCAAACATTCAGACTTAAATACAAAAAATAATCGTACGTATAATAAAATTCAAATTTATTCTAAAGAAAAACTAAAACTTATAAACAAAATCTGAGACCACTTTGGCGTCACCAAAAATACTACGACTAGATTTGAGACACCAACAACACACAGTTGTCATTGGTTTTGCTAAATAGTAAAGTAAATGAAAAACTTTTAAATGAAGTTGAATGAATACTCAAGTTAAGAGGTGATTTCCCACAAAATTTTATTATATAAAGGCAGGAGAAGAAAAACTTGATAAAAGATTTGAAATTCATAACAAATTAAAAGAAAAGAAATAAGTAACCAGACACAAGTTTTTTGTGTTCTATGGAAATGTTGACTTTAAAATTTTATTCTGCTTTTCGTCAAGAGAATTCTGCCATTTTTTGTCCTTTCTATTAAAGTTTTAATGAAAGTGGGTTCGTTAAACTACAGCATGTTTTTAAACTTTCCCACACCTTCTTTATTACTCTGACAGTAAACAGGACAAAATAACTGGAGGCAGTTTTTTGTTACTGAAGTACATAGTTGTAAACAATAAGTTTTAAATATCAATTTTTAATTTAAAAAACTTGCAGCAAACAAATAACACTAATTATGATGGTGTTCCCTAGGGTTGTGTATGTACTGCTTTTTTAACCCCATTATAATAACCTACATCACTATGACGAGGAGGGGTAACGCATATTAACATTGAATATAACACTACTTTAAAGTTTTAGTCGCTTTAGATTTGCTTGTTCATCCGTCTGTCTTTCCATGAAAAAATTTCCATGTTTAAAGCTGAGGTGTTTTTGAGTTTGGCAATTGCTAGAGACCGGAATAGCGACCAGTGGGTAGGATGATCATCGCGAATATTACATTATTGAGCTGAATTTGGAAATATTACTATTTTTTGAGAAAATAATCAAAAAAATATGTTCTTACCTTATCTTTTGCTTTAAGAGATATTTAGATTAACATTTATTATTCGTAAATATTCTATAGTTTTCTGACAAATTTTTTTATAAAAAAAAATAAAATTAATCAATAGCTATCTCGTCACTATAAAAATTTAGTTCCATTTAAAGTTGCAACATATATGTCCTTTAAATCTTACAAGAATTCAAATTTTATATTTGTTATTTCAAAAAATTTTATATTTTATGTTCTTTTTTTACTTTTTTATAAATTATGTCGATTTATTAAAGTTTAATCCCTAAATTCTTTATGTTTGCAATAATACCCAGTACTTGTATAAGAACTATAAACTTAAAAACCAGAATATATAATTGCAAGGATATTCCTTAATGTTCTTAAAACTTACATGAAGTTTAATCTGCTCACTTATGTAAAGAGTGTCCATGTTTCAACTAAATATGTAAATCTATATAATAAAAAAGGATATATCTTACCATATATGTAAAAAAAAATATTTTATATTTTTTAACGAATTTATCATTTTCTGTAAATTTTCTAAGTATGCTGTTAATACTTACGACCTTATTCGCATCCATAATGAAAATATTTTTTTTTTTCAAGTACATATTTCTCTTAATAAATATGTCTGTAAAACCAATTTTTACATTAATAAGTAAAATTTCAAAGCAGATGAAAAATTAAATGTATTCCTTTTCATAAGATGTTTCTCTAAATTTGTGTATAAGTATGTGTTGGTGTAGCATTCAGCATGTGTGGTTTTTCTAAAGTGTCATAATAATAATACCACAAAATTATTGTAATGTTTTCATACAAATACCCACAAATACTTATACAAGAACATGAGAATTTGCAATTTTCAAATATCTATCAATAGATTCTATTGTTCATGTTCATTTTTGAGGATATTTATTTCGAAAAACTTGTCATTGTGGTGGTTTTAGCAATATGTATACCAAACGGCCACAATGTATGTATTACTTTTAGGAAATAAATCATTTTTTGTGTAAATGTGACATCTAAAAATGTCGGGAGTGGCCGATCAAATGATATCCTACAATAGTTATGAAAATTAAATATGATTTATTTTTTATTATAAAGCATTTGTACGATTTATTTAAGCAAGTTATTGACTAAAACAATTTTTTTTCAAAAAAGGTTTGATGGCTAGATTTATATTTATTTAATATTTATTTCTGCTCAATTTTATCATAATATTAGTGTTTCTATGTGAATTCTGGAAGTCATTTTCTGAAGAAGCCTTTGTATGGAAGCCCAATCATTACAAAATTCGGCATGATCATAAAGTTTCTTTTAAAAATTAATTATGCTCATTTTCAATAGACAAACTATAGGTCAAAAACAGCATGTGTCAAATTTCATCAAAGTATCGTAACAACATTGAGACCATGCTCTGTTATGTTATGAAGACGCAGACGAACTGTTATGTACTGCCTTGTTTTCACAAATACATTGTTATGCAGTGTCATTACTCCGCAAAAATTAAACTGTGTCATATCATGCATAATTCTAGCTGCTGTTATAGGTGTCATATATGTATGTTGATATGTGTCGCATATTAGGCAGAATAAAATTTAATTTTTTGTTTTTCAACTACATATCGTTATATGAAATCCAAAAAGCCCTAAATTACAAAAAAATCAAAATCGACTTTTTGATTGATTATGATGCACCGTATCAAAATACATGTTCCTGCTAAATTTTACACTCCTACAATTAAAATCAACGTCCCTATCAAAGAAATTCTATAAGGTTATATTCTAAAATTACCTTAAAATTTCAAAATTCTATTGAATTTTTAATTTCGAAACTGTGGAATATTATAAGTTGTCATCAAATAAAACAAGAATTGAACTTTTAGCGAATACTTGTAATTTAGAGATTATTTTTTATTATCAGTTTTAGATTTTTTTCAAGGAAAAATTCCAATTTCCTAAAATCTTTAAGAAAACAAAGAAGCGATGTTTAGTTCTATTTGACCGACAAAAACAGATTTGAATTCAGTTGAAAATGTTAAAGCTTACTATTTTTTATGTAACTTAAGACCTTTTGGGTTTCAGAAAATATATATTCACAAGGGAGTAAGTTTCATATCTCCGTAAGTAAAATAAAAACCGCAAATTTTTCTTCAAATAATAATTTAAGAGATAAGCTTAACTTGAGAAAATGTTGAACATTTTCGGTTTATTTATCATTTTATACAGTTTTTTGTTTCTCCTGAAAAATTTGTTCAATGTGACTTAGAGCTTTTTGGATTTCATATGACGATATGTATGTTTTTGTGGAAAATTGAAATCTATTAGAAACGTTGAAATGTAAGTGTATAAATTAATATGTATATACATTTTGAACATATGTATGTGTTTTATTAAATAGAAAAATAATTGTTCAATTCATAATCGATGTCGTATCATTGTAGCGTTGTACGTTATTTTTTTTAAGTAATAATTTTATTTCACAAAATAAACATTTCATGCAAGCCTTCTGCTTTTTTCTCATTCAAGAAGTGTTCTGATTTCTTTAACATTGCCTTTTGGGTGACAACTCTCGTCAAGTTAAACAGTTCAACATGTGCTGGCCATTATTCTGAGACAATCGAAATGCTTTAAGGGGGTATAGTACTAATATTTAAGGCGTAACAGCATCACTCTATACCATTAAAGCGGTGTAGGGTAAAAAAGAACAAAGTTTTATTATTAAAACAAACAATGTTTTGAATATTGCTCAATTCTATGTTATAAATTTAATTTTCCCAAAAATTAAAACAATACATTTTCAATATTATTATTATTTTTCATTTCTTTATTTACCATTTTCTGTTACTCATACTGTTTTCAATTCAATAATAAATAATTATTTTTTTTATTTTTTTACTTTTAAACTTAATTATACAAATTTAAATAACAATCACATGTAAGTATTTTACCAATTTCATTTTTTTTCTTTTTTACTTCCATTATTTTAATGTATAATGTTAATTTTTTTCAGTATTTTATCAAGTTAATAAAAATTTTTATTGAATTTTTTTTTATTAGATCATAAAAACTAATTGATTTATTATAATAAGTAATTAAAATACCTATAATATTTGTGACTACATTAAATTTTTTGTCTCAAGTATTTTCATTATTTCATCATTTACAAACAAATATGAACTTGTGTATTGTGTTTATATAATGTGTTTGCATTGCAGTAAACTGCATAAAAAATGCACAATAGGAAGAAAAAAAAAAATATAGCAACAACAAAGTTATAAAAAAACACTTTATAAATCAATTGAATATTTATGATTGTATGTATTGTGGAAATGTATTTTTTGTTATAGTATGTAGTGTTTAATTGGGTTAATATGTGCCAAAGAGGAATTCAAAGGAATGATTTTGTTGAAATTTTATTGAATTTTTCTACTTAATATGATGATTCCAACTAGCAAACATCGATTTTAAGAGGAACGAATATACTTTTTATTTTCGTCAATATTTTAGACATTTTATTCAAGAATTACAAGCTTACGGATCTAAATTTATTCGAAATTATTAATTTCTTACTTTCCGGAAAAAATCTAGACTAATACAAATAGTTTGGTATTCCGTGTGAAGGATGCTTTTATCTACTGACTTATTTAATAAATTATTTGTAAGCAAGTGAGGAAAGTACTTTCCTCCTATAAAATCGCAGTAATAAAGTTTTTATTTATTATTTGCTAAGAAAAACATTCATTGACTGAAAAAAACTAGAACGAGTCCTTAAAGGAAATAAACAAATAGAAAAATCTATTAATTTTGTTTTATTTTTGTATCACAAACTCATTTGAAAATATATACAATTGTTTCTTTTTTAAAGAAATCCTTCTTTTAAATGCTGTATATTGTTTATACGAATGTTTGTATAACATTGCCAATTAATTGTGTAAATCAACAAATATTAACAATAAATATCCTTTTTTGAACTGTGAAGATTTCAATTTAATTGTCTGTCCATATGGTTGTGTATATAAATTTACATTTTTGTTCATTGTAAATGATGTGTATATGTGTTCCACTTCCTGCAGTTTTGGGTGGTTAGAAGAGTAGAAATTTTTTTAAAATGAAACTTTTTTGAAATTGCTTCTTGTAAGAAAAACTAATTAATCCCTCTTTTAGAAAAGAGATGAAAAAAAGGATTATACGTGGACATGTAGTTAAGTTAAGTTTAACCTTATCACAGGTTGACATAAATACACAGAAAATTTGCAAATAAACACAGACGGAGTTATCTTCATCGATTGGTATGATTTAAGGTAGTGGTATTACTAATATTTGTGGGTGTTACAAACATCAGCATAAACGCGTAATAATTATTAGTATATTGGTGTCGAGCATAATAAAAAGGATACATTTAGTACTTGTTAAACTCATGGGTTCCAGTACGCACAAATCAGCAATCACATAAAAAAATCATAGAAAAATAGTTTTGTTTATTAAAACGTGTAAATGTATGTTAAAAAAAATACTTTAAGTATAATTTTAAATTATTTATTTATCAATTTACCTTTGTGTAAATATAAGGGTTTATGTGTGGTTATAAAAATTTTTGTTTGTAAATTTAAAATAATAAAAAAAAAACATACAGAATAAAACAAATAAATATTTATAAAATAAATTAAAAAGAAATACATATCTTTCTTTTTTTTGTTATTGTTTTATGGCAAGATTATTTTCTACATAAAAAAACGTTTGTGGTTTTTTTTAATTTTTATTGTATATTTTGTTCATTTTATATTATTTTTATATGTTTTTATTATTTTAAGTTTATTTATTTATTATGGTTTTTATTTGACCATATCAATTACCTTACTAACATAACGTATGTATGAATGTATTAAATTTTTAATTATTTTAAATATTCCATTTCGAGTCACACGTAAGTATCTTTCGTGTTGTTGTTTGGGTTTTTAGTGCAAATGTATGTACATTTACTATGTTATTTCCATATTGTTTGTCATTTTTTAGTTTTTTTAAATATAAATTGTAAAATTGTATGTTCGGTTTTTATATACTTAGTTTGGCTTTATTCAATATTCTTTTTTTTTGGCAAATATTTTTACCATATTTTAGTAAATTTTATATCGGTTTTGTTTAAATAAAAAAATATTAGCTTTTTTAGGATTGCTTACAGAAATAAAAAATATTTTGGTTTTATTTAGTATTAACAAGTTTAGTTGAACAGTGGTGGAGGTGGATTGTTGAAAGCAGATTTGTTTCAAAATATGTAGGGCTTTAGGAAAAGTTATTATAATTTATAATTTTTGTGTGTATTTAAGAATTCACAACATACTTTTTAATAGTCATTTTTCTATTGATAGTAAAATTTTCATTACAATAAGAAAATTTTATTAGGTCCACAAAATTTACGGACATTTCAAAAATTGAATCATTTTATGTTTTTGTTTCAAATTTATAAAAAAAAATATTTTTTTTTCAATAAGAAAAAATATGATTTTTACATTTTCATTCTTGATTTCAGCAATGTTTATGTTTTCTGCCGTTATAAAAAAACTTAACACAACAGCAACATTTAAAAATGAAACCACCGCATAGCTCCGGTATGTTAATTGTCCTTCGTGGGGTTAGTGTTTTAGACTAGTATACCGGATCTGGTGGGTTCTATGTCACTGGTTAAGGAGCACACAACTGGCCTGATAGAGGCCTATGTGTATTTCTTCGAATTTGACGTATATATACACATCCAACTTTCAACCTAAATAACAATAATGTTGTTGTTTCCATACTAATTTGTTACCTTATTACTAAAAAATTGAATGTTTAATTGTATGTGTTGTTTTGGAATTTTGCCCATATTTGGTAATGGTTTCTATCTCGAAGATACATATACATACATAAATTCATATGTATTTAAAGAATGTTTGTTTTCAACAAGATAAACCTACCTCTAAGGATCCAGAATATATGTTTGCATATACGTTTTAATTGTTGAAAATTTGCTGATACTAAATCGATTGTATTAGCTCCACAAATAGTTCTAGTTTGGCATTGAGACCGTTCTTCGAAACGAATCAGCCACTAGTTCTTTAATCCCTACATCGCCAGAGAGAAAAAATAAGTTCTCTTAATAGTTTTTATCATTTTTTTATACATGTGTAAGTATACATGCGTGTGAAATTAACAAAATTCTTTTCCGATCAGGGCTTTAGTCCAGCCAAGCGCAGAAAGAGAAACTGTAATTGTAGTGGTAAAAAAATACTAAAAAAAAAACAAAATTATTTCCTAGTTAAGCTTGCTATGATCAAATTTTATAAGATGTCAAATTGTAAATTTTATAGATAAATAAAATAAATTTTAAATATTTTTCTTTATTGAAATAATAATTTGTTAAAAATTGCATTTTTAACACAAAGTTCAGCCAAATTCTTAAGAAACTTCAGAAAAGGACATATTATAAAGAATCCTTGAAGAGGACATTAATAACATTTACGAAAAGGTGCAATTTTTCGGATTCATATTTTTATCCGATCAATTTTCAATAGTCTTGCCTATTAACTCTTTGGAGTAGTTTTTTGTCTATTCTATGAACTAGTCTATTGTATATTAAGTTCATAGAGAAAAAATAGACTCTCTAGTTTATGGACTAGTCTAACGACAATGTCTTTCATCTAAATGGTCTTTGTTATTAATCTATAGTTTTTAACTAAGTTTTTAAGTAATTTGTAAACTGAAAGTCTTCACATATGACATTTTCTACCTCTAACTTACTCACTACTATAAAAAACACACATCACTTTTTGTCTTGAATAATTACTCTAACAAACCCCTTACACCACCGTTTTGCTACACGAAATTTAAAATTGGATTACTGTTCATTTAATTTTTTCGATTTACTGTAGGCAAATTATTAATTATTTTAAAACTACTTAAAAGATTTAATTCAAAATTTTGTTTATTTTAGTAATTTTTTGTTTTTGTTTCATTTTAAATAGCATAGACATTAATAGTGGAGAGGATTTAAAGGATTTTCATTTTAAATATACATATTAAAGTTTTGTTTTTGTTTCGCTTGTTATACTATTTACTTTTAATTCCAATTTTATTTTGGGAATGCAACATTAGGCTTAAATTTGATTACACTAAAACTACACTGGAAAAAAATTATACAATACATTTGTTTTGTTTTTGTTTAAAGTTAAATTTATTTAACAACAAATTCTTTTAGTACTTTTAAAGGATTGACTACATTTTTGTTTATAAATATTTAAAGGAGGTTTTACATTATTAATTTATTTGTAGGGGGTTTTGGCTTGGTTGAGTTAAAGTTGACCTAAATTTAAATTAAAATCATAGACAAACATTCAAAATATTATTTTAATATTTAAAGAGTTAAGTAAGAGGGATTTATCTAAAAAATTTCCTACTTTTTTTATTATTATCATTATTATTAATATTTATATTGTATTTTTTTCTTTATTTTTTGTAATAAAATAAAAAAAAATAAAATTTATTATGTAGATTAAATTTATTCATATTGAAGGGGGATAAGTACATTTTTATGTTTTTGGCACTCTGCTTGTAGCAGTTTGTTTTCTTCTTTTCTATGGTTTCCATTTTTTTATTTTGGGTTTTATTACCGTAAATATTTAAATTTTTAGAGTTTATAGTAAAAACTTATGGTCTAACTACTACTCGTTTCCGTTTCCCTTTAATTTTTGTTTTTTATTACTTCCGTGTTTTGTTTTGAATCAGTTCCATTTTGTTTTATTATTTTCGTTGCTTTTACCGTGTAAATGCCTACCTAAATATTTTTTATTTTATTTATTTTGCAAGTTTTTTTTTTTGATTTTTTCATTATTTAATGTTTTAAAAATTGTATTGAATTAAAAACTCCTCAGTCAGTTATTGTTTGTTTTTTCTTTTTAATATATTTTAATTGGAATATTGAATTAGTCTAATGCATTAACTGCCATTAACATCCACAGCAATGGGCTGTGAGCAGAGTCCAGCATGCAGATTATTTGTAAAATGAGCTGGTGGTGATGCAGGAGGTGTTAATGGTGATGCATGGACTTTGCCATTTGTTGTTGCTGTTGTTGTGGTTTCTGCTGAGGCAGTTACTTCCAGTGTAGTGGGTGGTGGGGGTGGTAATGCATTGTAAAAATTGGTAGATTCTTCACTTTGGGGAGAATCTGCATTGCCATTGGTGAGCGGTGGTGGCAAGTCTTTTAAATTGAATATTTCTGGAGGCGGTGGTGGTGGTAAGGAATCCAATTGTTGTTCACTTAAATCACTATTTAGTTGTTCATCTGTGGTGGGTGGTGGTTCAGGCAAACTCATTATACTATCATAACCATTTTCCATATCGTTAAGAGAAATACTTATAGATTCTATTTCCACATGGCCATTCTGCACTTGTGGTGACTTGACTAAATCAGAGGTGCCATTTGTTAAGGACTCTACATCTGATTGAGTTAAGCCATTTTGTGACTCCGTCTTATGTAATTCATTCTCCATTATATTTGAAGTATTGTCATCTTCTAACGGAAACTCTGTTTCATTTACTTCCATTTCTTTATTAATAGACAGAGGATTTTTGTCATTGGATACTACATCATTTTGTGTAATACATAAATCTTGGGTTTTCTCACTTTCAGTTTCCTGGCTAACGGATACTCCATTCATATGTAGAGTACTAATATCAGTTGTTTCTTCTCCATTCACTGTATTTGGTTTGGTGACATCTTCCTTCACTTCCATCAATTGTTCTTCCGTATTATCTGCAAGTTGTTCTTCTACCAATGGAACTTCTGCAATTGGTTCTACTGGAATTGGAATTACTGAATTTTGTTTGGTGACCTCCTCCTTCACTTCCAAATTCTCTTCAAGTGGTTCATCTAAAGTTGGAAGTTCTGCAATTGCTTCACTTTCATATGGTTCATCCTTATTTTCCAAAGTAATTGTGTCATTTTCTATCGCCTTAATTGAACTCACATCTTCTTGAGATGTCTCTTTGTCGGAAAATTTATCAGGAACTGCTAAAATTGCCAAATCTTCGGAGATACTATTGCCAGTTTCATCCTCTTCTACAAGAAGAGCAGAAGTTGTTTCATTAAAGGGTATTGTTGTTTCAATGGGAAGTAAGGTTTCAACAGCAATAGTGTCTTCTAGTTCTATAGGAATTGTTTCTAAAACCAAAGGTTCCGTAACACTTTCAGTTGCTTCCAAAACTGGAGAGTCAGCTGTTACTGTTGACTTTAGAGGTTTTAAAGATTCATCTGTATTAGAGCTCTCCATGTCAGCAGGTGTTATATGCACTTCTATCTCGACTGGTATGGGAATATTTTGCATAATTGTATGTTTTTCAGATGGGCTGGCCTGATCTTCTGTGACTTCGGATTGGTTATCAATACTTTCTATGTGCTTATTATTCACTTCGCCCTCATCTCTCTTTTCTTTATTGACTTCAGAATTGTTACTGTCTATTACTTGTGTATTCTCAGTTTCCATGATATTATCTCCATTTTCCTGAGGCTTATCATTTTGCCTCTGAGCCGGTGATTCTCCCGAACTAGTTCTCGTTCCTCCTTCTTGCGTTTTTTTGGTGGTTTCTACAATATCCTCTTGATCTTTGCTCTCCTCCTTTTTATCGGGTGAATGTTTGAGATAATGATCATTTCCTGGATTACGATCATCATCCTTGATATCCTTTATATCACACTTTAAAACTACATTACCATTAGGAGTGACCGTGGCATAACCACTTTGTTCCACGACATATAATTCCTGATTACCGTAACAATATCCCTTATTGGAATCATTTGAAGAAGTGGTGCTCAAATCAGATTGCGATAATCCAGTATTGGCTTTATATTTTAATCCTGCAATTTCTTCGTCATTGTTCTCATTAAGCTGGGGCGAATTGGTAGGCTCCTCTAGTTCTTCTATTTGATGTAGACTTCTTGGTCCTTCTTCAGCATTCTCTGGAGGTGGTGAATGTATTTGTACCTTTTCATTATTGACACAATTTTTTTCATTCGTTACTTTATAGCCCAAACCACCATTGTTATGTTTTGTTTCAAACATTGAAAGCATTTTTTCTGAATCATCTGTTACTGGACTTTCAGGTATAGTTTTCGAGTCTATTCCCCGTGCTACCTCCACAACAAAGACACCATCTTTATTATAATCCATTTTCGTTTCTCGAGCTACTCGGGAAATATCCTTGAAAAGTTTGAAAAGTTAAGGGATAGAGATAATTAAATGATTATGAAATCGAAAAGGAAACGTGAAATGAATTTCCTTAAATAAAAGTGTTCTGAAGAGCTTTTTAAAAAAATATAAAGGAAATGTGATAAGTATTTTGTAAATATATATAAATAAAAAATTTTAAACACATTTAAATAAAATATCTCTTTTTAAAAAAAACTGATCTTTTCTTTAAGAGTAGTGATTTCTTTAGAACAACATGCTTTTTTTCTGAAAAGTTTACTTCTTTAGGAAGTTAAGCTTTCTTATGAGTAAAGCTTTTTTATAAGAGTCATTAGAAAATAAAGCTTTCGTTAGAAAAGTCTAGGATCTTATAGTAAAGATTTCTAAAAACTATTAGTAAACTTTTTCGAAAAAAAAATTAAAAACTTGAAACGAACTTGAAGACCTAAAGCTTTTTGCTCTCTTAGGACGTATAGATTTTTTAGAACTATTTACTCATAAGGGAGAAGGGCTTGCTCGATGAAAGTATGTTCCTTTAGAAAGCAAAACTTAATTTTGAAAAATTGACTTCTACAAAAGTCGAATGCTTTAAGAACTAAAGCTTTTTTAGAAAAGTACAATTCAATATAAATGAAGTAAAAAGTTATATGAGTAATACTATCTTTCCTTAAAAACGAAAGCTTTCTTTCGAAGGAGTAAAGGACAAAAGTAACTAACTAAGTAATAGGATCTTACTATCTTCAGAGCATTATACTGTAATATTAAAAGCATTTTTTAGTTTTTGAAATAATTTTAACAAAAATTTAAGAAACTTCTTCAAAGAGTAAGGATTTTATACAAGCTGATTTGGAGAAGTAAATGATAATAAACTTAAAAAGAAAGTTCTTCAGAAAGATCATATATATAAGTGTGTTTTTGTATATAAAAAATAAATTTAAATACATATTTTTAATTAATTAATTATGATTACTAAGAAAAAATACATCGAAAGCTAGAGAAAAATGACGTGCATTTTGTGTTTTTTTTATGTTAAAAAAAAAAGAATTTTAATCCAAAAACCGTCCAAATGTCAGTAGATTTGGAATAAATATAGTACACCAATACACATACGATTACACAATAAAGGGACAGAACCATTTTGTAAACAAAAACCTTAAGCAAAAGCAACACATAAGAAAATTTAAGAAATAGATATGTTGGTAGATAAATTTTCACATTTTCTAACAACAATTATTTACAAAAATGAATTTAATTAAAAAAGGAAAAAAATATAGATAATTTATATAACACAACAACAATTATTGGTGAATTTTAAGTACAATAGTAGTAAGTAATTAAGTTAGTTTACAAAGAAAAAATGTGGTTAGACATCTACCACGCTATGGTACAACAAATTTCACAATATTATGTTAACTGAAGCTATATTTTTAGTTGTTATAATTATTTTATTTGAAATTTTTCATTTAAAAAGCTTTTGCAATTTTTCATATGGTTACAGCAAATAATTATATGATTATTACATTAATTTTCTAATATCATACTCTTTATTTCGGTTGATTGCAACAGCTCTTTTAGTAATTAATATAGCACGATATGGTTGCGACAACTAATGATATAATTCCAGTTTGTTGAAATAATTGTTGTAATCATATCTAACCATATTTTTCTTCGAAAGTAGTAGAAGTGGTGGCATTAGAAGTAGTATTAAAAGAAGTAAGTATTTTAGTACAGAGTGGTAAAAATTTAGTACATAAGTAGTGGTTTATTTAATATTATTTATTTTTTCATTAGAAGTATTCATTTATTTATTGTAAGTAGTTAAGTAGATATACTTAGTAGATATGTGGCAAAGAAAATACGAATACTTGTAATTTTGTTGATCTCTACTTAGACAAAAAAATATTTATATATTATAAGAACATATAATAATGTACGTTTACAACAAACACATCTAAGTTTTGTATTATTTTTGTTATTTATTTTTAACATTTTGAAAAGGAACAGAAATAAGAACACAAAACAAACATTCAAAAAAGAGACACAACGGTTTTTATCTTTACTGAATTTTTTCAACTTACATTGCTCTCTTCTGTCTCTACTATTAGAAGATTATTTTCCATAGTCATTTTAGTTATTGAACCATTTGGTCCTGGCATTTCAACAACATCATCATCATCACCAGCACCATTCTCATTATCAACATCACCATGGACGGTAAGTATTTGTTCTGTTATTGTTGCACTAGTACAAGTTACTTTTGAAGGAGATGATGTTGATGTTGGAGGAGGTGGTTGGGCTTGTTCTTGTGTTATTGGGGATGACAGAGCTATAGAAAATTTTAAAGTATCGTTCGCTTTAGAATTAGTTGTAGAAGTTGTAGTGGTAGTAGTATTGGTTTTGGTAATAGTGGTCTCTAAATGAGAAGTGGGTTTTTCAGTCGAAAATTTAACATTAGTTTCAGTAGTGGACGGTTTATTGGAAGTATCTGGATATTTTTCTATAGCATCCTTATTACTATTTGTGGGAGATGAGGATGGTTCATGGACAAACTGTAATGGTAAATTAAATATAAAAACTAATGAAATTGATAGCCAAACAATTGAAATTTTGTATGTTTTTTTATTATTCATAATGCCCCCAAACCCAATCAAACGTGTGAAATGTCATGCCTCTTGTTATGCTAGTGATAATGTTTTTTCTAATTAACATAATTGTATTGTATGATAATGAAAATTTATCTTTTGTTATAAAATAAATGAAAAATGTATACGATTTCATTTAAAATACTTGAAAACAAAACCAGATTAACAGAAACAAAATAAAATAAAAAAAGTTTAATTAAATTAGTTCAAATTGAAACACTTCAAAAAATAAAATTAAAATAAGATGGAAAAAATAGCTAAAGTTCAATTACCTCGCCTTTTTCCACACCATCTTCATTCAATGGAATTTTTGTTTCTGATTGATCCGCATATCCTCCGTTATCCGTTAAATTTGAATGATATTTTTTGTACAAGTATCTAATTATAAGGAAAAGAAACAACATACATACAATCTTAACCATTGTTACAATAATAAAACTTTTTATCATTTGTTATTCCATGTAAAATTGTGCACGCGTACGTCAATATGAAAATGATTGCTAAGATTCCTCACACAACTTGTTATGGCCATTGATTGTGAAAGTCATTGATTGTGAGTGAATCTACTTTAGACACGCTCTTCTTGAAATGTCAATTACTTGGAGATTTTCTCTTGTAAACGGATACCTAAGCTACTAAATTTCCTTAATAGGATTGATAAACAACAATACGTTTGAAATGCAAAAAGATGTTTATTGCAGATATGTTGATGATGAGTTGTGTGGACAATGGTTTTGTAAGGTTAAAGTAAAACAATAGTTGGTTTGACCTGCTTTCGATTCCATTTAGTGATTTATGCAAACCTTTGTAAGGCGATTTTAACGGAAAATCGAATTTCATCCTGCAAATGCTTGAATGACGCAAAGGCAAATAAAATTTTAATTAATGAATTTGTTTAATTTAAATATGAATAAAAAAATTAAACACAATTGAAATTAGGTTGTAAAACTTTCTCTAGAAAAGTTTACTACCTTAAAGAGAAAAGCTTTCTTTTGAGTACAGTTTCCTCCCTTAGGGATTAAAACTATCTTAAGCTAATTTATTTTCTTTAGAAGTGCTAATTCCTTCCGGGCGGTTCATGGTTAGTGTTCGAGTCCGGTAAACCGGAGGTGGTGGGTTCGATTCTCCCCTGTGCCACTGGTAAAGCAGCGCACAATAGGTTCAATAGAGACTTAGATGTACATATAATAACTATCTTATTAACAAACGTATTCCCTTAGACAATACAAGCAATTTTTACAAATTCGTGTCCCCTAGTAAAGCATTCTTTAAAAAGCGTTCTCTTTACGATAGAGTGTAGGTCGAAACGTTTATTTCCCTAGAGAGTTAAAGTTTTTTTTTAAGTAAAGCTATCTTCTAAATATTTTCTGCCTTAAAGCTTTCTCTAAGCTTTTACTCCTTTAGGAAGTGAAGCTCTATTAACAAAGTTTTTTCATCTAGGGAATAAAGCTTTCATTTGAAAATTTAACACCTGAAGTGTAAATGATATAATTTCAATCAAAGTAGAAAATAAAATCTGGATCTCTATTAACCATCTAATTCGCGATATATATTTTTTTGGTCCTATCAAAAATAATGAACCGTTTTCAATAGACTTATTTTTTGTTCAAAATATAAAGTACTTATACATAAAATGGCATCAAAAGATTTTAAACGGAATCGATTCAGAATCTGAGTAGTCAATAGGTATACTTTAAGCTGTATGTAAAACTTATAAAGACAATTTGTGAAAAAATCGTATTTATTTAATGATTTATTATTTTATTTCTTCCTTTATACTGCAAACACCAATGATACTAACATTATATGTCAAAATTATGATTACAAATAATAATACTCCCATTGATCAAAAAACTTTCACAATTCTCCAATATTAAATTTATGAATAAATAAAATACAGGTAACATGAGCATCTTCTTACCAACACGCAACAATGTTTTCAATGAATATCCTAAAAATAACCTTAATTTGCCACAATCTTGCCAAGAAAACAAAAACTTTCTACAAACAAATTATGTAAATTCATGAAAAATTCAAGCAATCATTTTCACGTGCTAAATTATTTATAATTTAATATTAAAAAAGGATGTAATATAAAAAATATATAAATATAAAATTCATGTACCTTAATGCCCAGAACATACTGCAGGTAACGACAACGGGCAATATTACAATAAACAGACCAATAGCCAGCGATATCAAATTTATAATGTCTTCTAGCAAATGTTATAAAGATGAAAATTTTTAAAGAAAGAAAAGAAATTTTGAAAAACGAAATTAGAAAAATGATTTACTTTTTAAATAATGCTGCTGACAACATCATTAAATTACAGCAGAAAAGTAAGAAAATAAAAAATAAATACGAAGTTTAAGAAACAAGTAGAACTCATTAAAAGTATTATTATGTATTTAACCAAGCATGTCAAGATTTGTTGACTGTGCTGTACAGTTATATGGTGTTGTGTCATGATACTCAGTACTTACCGGTATTTTTATCCTCTAAATCATTGGTATCCTCCATAACGGAAAATGCTGTGGCATTACTCATACGTTCGTTTTGAGTTGTATTCGCACTCAGAAATGGCATGCTGGAATTACTCATGCTTACTTTGTTTAGAAAGTCTTTAAAGGATGTAATATTTTGTTCGTTACTGGCAATGTTGCCATTGCCACCACCGCCAATAAGCAACAGCTCCCCCGAGTCTTTAATATCTGCACTTAACTCATCTTTGCGCATATTATTTACGCCATAGTTGACATACAAGTGTGCATAGTCTGCAACGTGATTTGGTTGCTGTTGCTGCTGTTGTTTTCGCAATTTCGTCAGGAAGGCGGATGAGTAGTGGGAGGAAGAAGATTTTCCAATTGTGGCTGGATTGCCAAAGGGATATGAACCTTCGACACCATCAAAACCACCGTCAGCGCTTTCATCTATAAGGTCACCACCATATTGTATTGATGACTCGTCTACCCGTTGATTGTTGCCGTTGCTGTTAACGACGTCTACATCATGGTTGCTGTTGCCACCACCACTTATTGTGTTCTCGTCTATGTCGTTGTTAAACATTATGTTGTTATTGCTGTTGCTGTTGTCATTGTCATCGTATATGCCTGAGCGATGCAATTGCGCTTCGTTAGGCATGAAATCGATTTCTTTTAGTTCAATCTGTGGTGGCAATTCACCGATAACAGGAACCCCTATAGAAATTTCCGGTAATATAGCTGGTTGTATTATAACATCTGCTTCTGGAGTGGCAGCCGCTGCTGCATTACGTTGCTGATCCGGAGCGTCTGTTGTTGTTATAACAGAATCCGGCGATTGTTCTACTTCTATTATGGACTCCCCTACATATGTAACATCCAGTGGAGGTGATGGTTCATTTCGATTACGATAGATTTTCAAAGAATCAGCTTGATTACGGTTAGAGGAAAGTATTATATCTTCTTCGTATAAATGATGGGGAGGATTTATTTCTTCCCGACTATTAAAATTGGGATGCGTACTGGCCATATAGTTGGCCGGAAAAAATTGCGACTCTAATTTAAGTTTACGTTCCTCATTGGCATTTTTATTGCTGGGCAAAGATTCTCCCACTTTTACCTCGGTATTGGATATATAGAAAATTGTATCTGAATCCCGATCAAATCCCGTTTGATAAGGTGGCGGAGGTGGTGGTGGGGGTGGAGTAGTAAATTGTTCCTTGACATCCGATATAAATAATTCATCATTATTTTTCGATTTAAGTTTTAATGTGGAATCTGTGATATTATCAGTGTCAATAATTTCCACTACGAGAATCTCATCATTTCTCAAATCCTTACCATTGTTATTGATATTTGAGGGTATTTTCAGTTTGATATTATCATTGACTTTACTATCGTCATAGGACTCATCTCCCAGCCGCTCATTGTTATTGTTGTTATTATATTCTGATTGAGGATAAGAGAATTCCAAATCCTCACTTTCATTTCCGAAAGACTCGGAGACATTGATGTGTATTTCTATTGCAGCTGGCTCTGGCTTACCATTAGCTAATTGTATGGTGCTGTAGTTAATCGGCTCCTGTGTGGAAGTTTCTGTGCGATCTATAACATATTGCGTAAATCTTTCCTGTTGCATGGTCGCTATGGGTGGCTTTGTAGTCTTGCCCAAAGAGCTTTCATCAATTTGCTTTTGTGCTTGTTCGCCATCTTTAAAGTTTGTTGAAGCTACTATTGAATCTATGGTGGAATCGTAGACTTCTATTTGTATATCCGATATTTTAGATTCTGTTTGTTCTTTTTCCTGTGTTTCAACTGGTGGTTTTTCTTTATCCTCTGATGTAAAGAGGGTGTTAGCCTGAACCATGGGTGTTTTGGTGGCCACGGATTCTATTACCTGAAAAACAGTTGTGGACAAAACAGAAGTTGATTTTGCAGGACTGTTGGTTTCTTGGGCAGTTTCATCTGCTGATGTAAGTGAGTAAGTATTAGAAAAATTATAGGTAGCGGTTGGTGGTATAATTTTTGAATTTGAAGATTTTGATTCCTTTTGTTTATCTAAGGTGGGTTCTGGTTTACTTATAATTCCGAGTATATCAGCTGTATTTTCTTGGGGTTTCTTTGAAGTTAATTTTTCATTTTCTGTGGCCTCCTTTAAATCATTAACATTTTCTTTTATTTCAAAATATGTTTCGGAGTTTTTTGCAGGCTGATCAGATTGCATTTCCATGGACAAGTTTTTGGTATCAGCATTTTCCTTAATATTATCTCTAATTGGATCTTTAGCTGCCTCCGAAACTTCAGTGTTTGCTTTTAATTCCACAAAATTACCCTTTCGTAGCTGAGCCTCTATTTCAGCTAAATGTTTTTGCCGTGAAGCCATTGCTTTGTCGGCATGATGTATAACATGGAAAGTTTTTTCTTCCATTAAAATTGGTCCTAAATAGCCATGTTTTATGGGCATTAACACAGGTTTATTAGTAGTTGTGGTAGAAGTAGCTGCAATTGAAGGACTCATTGTTGGAGCAGTTGTAGTTAATGGCAAATATTTTTCATTTTCTGCAGAATCCTTTACATGGACATCATGTTTATTGTGCAATAAAGCCTCAACATAATGTTTGTCTATCAATTGCTTTTTCTTTATGTTTTTCAAACCATCATGACCATTATCATGTTGTCCAGCCAATAACAATGAAGATGGCTGCTTCAATTCATCAATTGTCTTCAGAACATGTTTCTCCAAGTCAATCAGTTTTAAAACTGCTTCGGTGGTAGGTTCACTGCTGACTACTTCTGTTGTTGTTTTCAAGTCCTTTCGCTGTGTTTCAAATGTGTTGAATGCTTGTTGTTGTTCTGTTATTGTTAATGGTGTTGAATTTGTTGTTGTTACTATGTCTTCCGTTTCCGTTATTGTTTCTGTGACAATTTCATTTTGTTCACTAACATTGGCCTGGTTAGTTGCCACGGATATGGCTTGTACAGGATTTTCAGTTGACTTAAAGTCATCATTTTGAGTTTGTTCTTTGGTAGTTGTTGCCAACGTATACTCTTGTTTCGGCTTAATTGTAATACCACTATTGATATTGCTTTGACTTTCAGCTTCAACAGGATTTTCAGTTTCTTTATCCTTCTCCCTCTCCTGTTTGACTATTTCTGTTGTTGCTATATGTGTAGGTGTTTCCGTGTATTCTATTGTTGTGAGCTTCTGTTCTTTCTTATTATCATTATTGTTATTATCGTCATCAACAACATTTTCTGTCGTTGTCATTGTTAATGGTATAGACAACATTTCTGTTGTAGTTGTTGCTTCAGCATTGTCTGTTATTAAGGTGACAAAAGTGGGCGACGAAGAACTGGTATCAGCAGCACTACCAGTCATCGCTGTAGTAGTAGGAGTGTTAAATGCTTTTGTTTCTATGGTAGTTGACAATAGATTTTCATTCTCTTCTGTAGCAACGGGATCCGGGGTATTGCTGTCATTTTCATATTCTGTTTTAATGACGGTTGTATTTTCTACAATTTGTGTTGTTTGCTCAGACTGTGCGTCTGCAGCAACATTTGCTTCTGTTTGCGTTTTTGTTAAAACCTTTAAATTTGTGGTTGTAATTGTGGCATCTTCATAATTCATTGTTGTTGTTATTGTTGATGTTGCTGTTGTACTGTCGTCGAAATCCTTAGGGTTTAAGGTAGTAGTCGACAAAGCTGGGGAATTTTTAAGATCATCCACATCCTCAAATTTTAAAGGTGTGGAAAATGTCTTCTCTGCGTTAGTCTGAGCTGTAGTAGACAGTACTTCTGGCTGTACAGTTGTATAGGAAGTTGTTGATGAAATATCATTGGTTTGTGTAGGTGTTAAAGTAGTTAATTGTAAATCTGTTTTATAAATATCCACATTATCTGTGTTTGAAGTAGTAGACTCTAGAAACAGAGTTTGAGTAGTAGTTTTTTGGTCCTTTAATATTTCAGCATTATGTTTAGTATGCTTTTTCATAATTTTCTCCTTATTTTCTTGCCTTTCTATTGATTTCATTACTTCAAATGATTTTTCTTCTGAGAAAGTTTGTTTACTCAGGGATTTTGCTAATTTCATTACCTCTAACGATTTCTCCTCTGAATTGGCGTATTTGTTTAAAGGTTTTGATGCATATTGCAATTTTTCCTTTTTATCAAACACTGAATGATTTTTATTTAATTTAGTTTTCAACGATTTCTTCTCAGCATGTTCATGCTTCACTGACTTCTTTAGTGAACCCATAGTTTCTGGAGTTATACCAATTTCCGAGGAGGTAACTATTAAAGTGGGTGTATTACCTTGGACACCTATGGTCAAATGGTGAGTGGGAGCTGAGTGTATATTGCAACATAATGCCAACAGTAAATAAATCAGCATTAAGCTGCTTGAGACACTTAAAAATAACATGTTGTCGTATTTATTTCAAATTAAATTTAAACTATTAACATTTCTTCTATTTTAATAAATAAATTTCACTTTCTTCTTTTACTTTTTGTAAGTTCAATGCCAAATGTTTTTGTATTATTTTTTCACAAACAGTATTTTTGTTTGATTTTTAATGAAAAATCAGACAAAGCAAAAGTCCTTCATATGTCAATCAACTTTTAAAACTTTTCTAATTTCGTTTAGATTTAGACTAAAGGAAATATTTTTTATTAATTTATTTAAATTCAATTATTTGTTTAAAACTTAACACTTTTCACTTTTGCCAGGTAATCCTGGGGTCCTTGCAAAAGTATAGATTTAAACGATTTATATTTGTATATTAAATCCTTATAATATTTTTTTTAAACTCACTAAAGTTACAAAACAAAATTTGGCACTCTCATATAATCAAATGAACACTCCCGTTTTGTTTTTGTTTCCTTTTATTAAAATGTGTTTAATTTATTTCATAAAACATAATTTTTTAGCTTTTGTTTTGCAGTATTTTTATTAGGTATACATAATAATTTGGCACATTAATAAAATTTTTATTCAACTTTAATTTACTGCCTTTAATTAGCTTTAAGTAATTAAATTTTTATTATTATAAATATATTTTAATTTTCTCTCACAATAACAAAAATCTTCTAATGCGTTTCTTTTTTTTATTTTTTAAAATTGAACCGAAAGCTCCAAGGACCCAACACGTACTGTGAAATTTCCTCAATAAACATCTTTTTATAAAAGACTTTGACTTCATGTTTTGTGTAGACATTGTGAACTTTTGGAGAATGGAATATGTTCCTCACATCAACACAAAAAGCTTTTTAGCGGCATAACATATATAAATAATACGCAAAAAAGCTTTCATTGAAAAAAGTATATCCTTAAGCTGCTCTCGCACATTGTAATAAATTAAAATGTTTATTTTGCAACTGTCAAAAAGTTGATTTTGTTTATGTTTTATTAAAGATAAGAATTTAGTGAGAGAAACAAAACAGCAAAAAAGAAAACAAAAAAAATGAAAAAAAAAGCTTAAATAAAGAACATGTTGCATTATGTTATTTACCTTCAAAATCACTTGCGGAATTTTAACTAGAAAAAAGTCATCTGAAAGTGAAATGGGAATAAGAAATTTTAATCTAACTAGGAAAAAAGTATCACAAAAAATGATAGTTTTTTTTACGGAAAATTTAACTTTTATTGCAAATTTGTTTTTTTATTAAATGATTTTAAGTAAAAATTATTTTTATTCATGTTTTACGAAAAAAAACGTATTTTTATTGAGAATTATATTTGTAGATAAGTTAATATTTTAATTTATATTTAATTTATTTGGACAAAATTAAATTTTGGAACAATTTTTTGGTATAAAACTAAATTTTTAATGAAAAATTAAAATTTTGTGAAAATTTAATTTATACGAAATATCATGTAGGAATGCGCTGAATATTAGAAAATTTTGACTTCATTATATAAAAAATGTGTCCAAAATATTTTTTATCCTAAACCCAAAAATTCTTTAATTTAAGCTGATTATGGGCAAAAAATTCTCAACGTTTTTTAATAATTTTTTTGTTGGCATATTATATTTGCTTTCTTTCGACCAGTAATATTTAAAAAAAAAATAAAATTTTTCGAGATTTGCTCAAAATTAAATGGACAATATTGGTCTTCTTATACCCAATTTTTTTGTTAGAAAATTTGACATATTTATAAAATTAAAAATAAAAATTACTTTATAAGAGGAACAATATTTTAGTTAAAATAAGTAATAAGTTCATTTTCGCCTCTGCTGAAGTTTTCGCTTCCGATTCTTCTGATTCTGAGGTGACTGGTATACTTTAAGGTTGGTCTAGGACAAATATTTTTGGGTGTTACAAACTTTAGCAAAAACGCATAATACCCTCCGCATTATAGTGGTGTATGGTATAAAAATTTTGTATGAAAAGTACTCAGTTTTGTTAGTGGTTTTTATAAAAATTTCATATATTGTTTTACATACTTCTTTTTTCTTATAACCACAATTTAAAAGTCCATTTTTTTACCCTACACCACTATAGTGAGGAGGGTATTATGCGTTTGTGCTGATGTTTGTAACATCCAAAAATATTGGTTCTAGATCCACCTTAAAGTATACCAATCGGCTCAGAATCACTTTCTGAGTCGATTTAGCTCTGTCCGTCCGTCCGTCCGTCCGTCTATCTGTGTGTCCATGTAAACCTTGTGCGCACGTTACAGGTTGCAATTTTCAAGATAATTTGATGAAATTTGGCACATACTCTTTTCTTGGTTCAAGGACGAACGCTATTGAAATCGGTCCATTATTTCGTCTAGCCGCCATACAACCGTACCACCCGAATCGGGCCTTTAGGCTCATAATTACGTTAAATGATCTATAATATTAACAAAACTCTGCAAAACTTAGTTTTATAGAACCTTTTCAGAAAATGTCTTGGTCAAAATTCACTTATAATTTCTAATAAAACTATTAAAATCTACATAAATAACTATAAGGATAGGCTCATATTTACCCTCTGCTATGAGCACTCTTGTAGAAAATATCTTTTCTTTGTCAATAATACGTAAAAACATTGCACAATACGGTTAAAGAACAAATTAAATGCTTTATTTTTTAAAATTATCCACTTTTTTAGCATACTTACTGGTGTAGGGTATCATATAGTCGGCAATGTCCGACTATACATTCATACTTGTTTCTTATATAAAGGTATTTTTGATGAAAGGAAGAAAAAATTATAAAGTAACATTTTTAAGTTAATTTCCTTTAAAGTATTAAAAATTTTGTTATAGTCTTTTATATATTTGGAAACGATTAACTGAAAATTTATCAAACCCTAAATAAGGCCATAAAATCCAATCATTTAAGCTTCAAGTGACAATTTCAAATTAAATTTATATTCCTTATACTAAAACAACTTAAGGGTATTAAGAATACATAATTACAACAGACATTATTTTATAAACCCACACACACACAAATTAATCTCAAACTGTAAGTCAACTTTACAAAGCATTAACATAATCCTTTATAAATTGTATAAAATGCGGAAATTAACACATATTTATTTTCCCTTGTTTTCACAGTCAAGACATAAACCTACACAAAGTAAAAACTTTCACATTCACAAACCAGTAACTTTGAACAATTGTTATATAGCAATTGTCCTGTTTAAACTAAGAAAACAGGGTTGAAATAAATATCCTCGAAATATTAAAATTTGATATATCCTCTGGTGAATGATTTTGTTACAAGAATGAGTAATACTCTGGCGGTGTGTAGTTTAATAACATAGGCTAAAGTATAACATTTTTTTAAAAGTTCTTACTGCTTTTAAGTATAAAAAAATATAAAATTGCTAAAAGTTTTTTTAGGTTGTTGCAAATGCTTTAATATTAAAAAAGCTTTAAGATTAATTTAATTTTTCAAGTGTCCTTAATAATTTATAATTCAACGAATGTTCTTGAATTTGAGTAGTAAATAGCGTAACGTAAGGGATTTTATATGTTATGCAATTCATAAACCAAATATAGATAATTTAATACATATGCACTACACTAGATGGGGCGACAGTTTGATGTTTGTAATAAAAATATTTGCCCTATACTCAACTTAAATTGTATCAATCGGCTCAGAAACATTTTCTAAATCGATATAGCCATCTATAATCAAACTACAGGTCGCAAGATAATTTAATTAAATTTGGCACATAAGTTTCTTTAGACCCAAGGACAAGCCTATTGCAAATTGATATCGACCAAGTGGTAGTGGATGTTAATGGTGGCGATTTCAAGATGTTTAATCGAAAAGACCGAATCCGAATTTTGGATTCTTCTTTTCTTCTTTCTTGGCTTCTTCCTTACTCCCAAATAGAACTTTTGAACCCATAATTATGTTAAATATTCTAGTATCTCTACAAAAATTTTATAAACACTAGTACTACTGCAAAATCCTGAATAATTAATCTTAGTAAATCTCTCTATGAAAAATTATAAAGATAGACACATATGTCTCTTGCTTATATATCCTGTATTCTATAAAATCACTTTTTTGTCAACAAATTATTAAAATATTTCGGAATTAAGCATAGAAAAATGTTGCTGAATTAGTACTGTTTGTATTGTTGAAAAACATGTAAAATATTTCTAACAACGTTTCAGCAACATTTTTTTTTCAATTGCATGAAATAATATAGACTCTAGTCATTTCACGTGAAATTTTTAAAAAAGTTTATTTACAGGTCTTTACTTATTGGACACCATGTGGATATTATATTACGCCATATTTCATAATTTAGATGCAATTTTCATTCATTAAAAGTTTTCTTACAAAAAAAATTTACAAAAATTATTTCTTAATTTTAATTTTTTTATACCCTACACCACATTAGTAAGGAGGGTATATTGGGTTTTTGTTGATGTTTGTAACGCACAATAATATTGATCCTATACCAATCGGCTCAGAATATTTTTCCAAGTTCAATGAAATTTGGTATATGATCTTCTATTGTCCCAGGGATAAAGCCTATTGAAAATGGTTAAGATCGGTCTATTATTGCACCTAGCCTCCATACAACTGAACCCGCCGAATAGAGCGTTTAAGTTCATAATTATGTTTAATATACTCATATTTCGACAAAAAGCTGCAAAAACCAAGTTCTATACTAGACTTGATGACCCTCACGAATACCATAATAATAGGTCCTCTTATTATCCTAATACCTATGAAAAGCTCTCATCAAAATTTCACTTAAATGTCCACAATATTATTCAACAATTAACGGCGTAAGTATGTTCAACTTAAATGTTTTATTATGGCAACTAAATCACATTATATTTTTGTAAAAGGTGTTGGGTATTATATGGTCGGCCTCGCCCAACTATAATTTCTTACTTGTTCAATTTAAATTTGTCCCTAATCACTAGATGGATAACACTGATACATTTCAATTTTTTCAAATGAAATTGTAAAGGCTGATAAACATTTTTCACGACCTTAAACAGAGTACCAGCCTTTAAGGTAACAACTAATTAAATTCTTTATTATTAAAAATAACTATAATTTTAAACATTGGTGTAGGGTTCATATGATCGGACCTGACGACTATATATTGTCAGATATTATTTTGTACTGTCAGGATAAAATTATGTCAAACATGTCTTTTAAAATTTATATTCTTTTATATCATTTAGGTTTTTAAAAATTTCTTTTTATCCAAAATTTTGAAGGGTATTTCAGAATTATATTATCTCGTTCATATCTAATTTTCAGTGTCGGACGGTGTAATTAAATAACATAATGGCATGATCAAATATTTGATACCCTACAGCTATTATACAAATGCCGACAGCTACTCAGCAAACCAAAGTGTACTGTTATAAGGGCAGCACTGATTAAATTTCAGAACTTGCCTATTTAATTTCGATATATCATAGTCAGATTAAAAAAACAAAAAAAAAAACTTATTTCGCCATATGCCTTGTTTCAGAACAATTTTCTTTTCAATGACTTCTACATACCACCTGCATCATGCAATACTATATTTTTATACCCTACAACACTATAGTGGATATACGATTGTGCTTACGTTTGTAACGCAAAAAAATATTGATCCTACATCCACCTTAAAGTGTCCTAATTCATTCAGAATTTATTTCTGATTCTGTTGCTCCACACTTTCCATGTAAACAAGCCGCAATTTTCAAGATATTTTGGAAAAATTTGAAGCCTGTTTTTGGCACCTATCGGCCAAATCCGACTATACTTTATTACTTTTTAGTTTTATAGTTATATTTGCATTTTTATTTCATTGCATGCTAGTAACTATTCTATTTACAAAAACACATTTGCTGATGTACAAAGTAATGTAAAGACCATTTTTTATGTACAAAAAACAAGTAAGAAGGCGTGACCGATCATATGATACCCTACACCAGTTATGAATATTAGATGTGATATATTTTTCATAATAAAGCATTTATTTGGAATATTTATTTGGATATTACCTTGATTCCGATTTATTAAAGCAATTTATTGACGAAAAACTAATTTTCTGAAAAATAAAAAGGGCTTGATAGATTTATATTTATATAATAATTGTCTGTGATAAATTTCTCAAAAGAAACATGTATGCCAAATTTCATCAAAATATCTTGAATATTACGACCTGTACTTTGACAACAACGTTTACACGGACGCACGGACGGACATCGTTAAATCAACTCAAAAAGTGATTCTGAGTCGATCGGTATACTTAAAGGTGGCTATAACACTAATATTTTAGCGCGTTATAAACATCAGCATAAACGCATAATACCCTTCCCACTATAGTGGTGTATGGTGTAATTACTTTAGAGTACTTACGATCACGAGACTTGGATAAGTATTTTGTGTCGGCAAAAATAAACAACTTCTTAATTCCACTTTTAAAATGACTTATTAAAGTACTGACTTGTAAACAAGTGTGATAAGCATTTAATTCCTTATATTAAATTCCATATAATGAATAAAAAGTTATTTAAGTTCATCACTTTTCAATGTATGTTTTTGATATATAAATTTTAATTTATAAATATATTTATAAATTAAAATTTATATACTGTCTGAAGAACCCTTAATTAGGCTTAAAAAATTTGTAACGTAATGTTAAAAAAACATTAGGTTAGATGTTGAGTAACGAATTTAAATATAAAATTAATGTTTATTGTATAGGGTTTTGGTAGGGAGTCTCTATGGACCAATTGTCTTATATTGATAATTTATAGAATCTGCATAAAATTTGGTAATGTTAAGTAGTTTGTATCAGAAAAAAATTTTAGTACACAGAAACATAAACTATTTTAGCTACTTACAATTGATTTAAACATAAAATGAGTATGTATTTATATAAAAAATTTACAGTATCGGAAAATAAGTTTACGTGAGGAGAAACCCGATTCACAGAAAATCGATTTGCTTAAGGTTCTTAAAAAACAGACTTAAATAATAATGACTTGTAAAAAAACCAAAATACAAATCTGAAAAGTATTCATGATAGAATGAAATTTTAGATAGCATTTAGAAATAATTCCTTAAGCAATGTTAAAAAAATCCTTAAAAGCTAAACAATTACACCTGAAAAACTTTTTATCAATTTTTGCACGCTCTATTAGCAAAACATAACAGAAGCCATTAAACACGCACATAATATATTAAAAGAACAATTTTTTTGTTTCGCATTTAATTTCATTTGCTTACTACTATTCTAATAGATTAAATTGACAAAAATAAAGATAAGATGAATTTAACTCACCCCGGAATTGCAGTTGCCAGCTGAAACAGAGAAAACAAAATATGTATAAAAATAAAAAAATGATTAGTAACGTGAATATATAATAACTTCGATTTGTGAGAAACGGTGTGTGTACAGATGTGTGTACATAAAATTTGCATATTTTAAAATAAAAAAAAAATCTCACACACTTTTTTTTTACACGCATACACTAGAAATCTCTAACTATATGAATGTATGTGACTTATAATCAAAAATTTACAAACATATACACACATTTATTGATTAGGAAGAAAATAAAAAAATGAATATTATTATCTGGCATTTGTTGTAACTAAGCAGACATGCAAAACACCCCCACCTACAACGACGATATTAAATCTACTTCAAATCATATTGAATGATAAGAATGAAAAATTCAAATAAAATTACAAATTTTCTCTTGTTGTTGTTGAATGTGTGTTAGTATCTACAGTTATTATTTGTACTCGTATGCAAAATTCATGAAAATAAATACATTCAATGAGATGCGTAAAGTATTACAAGAAATTGTATCTACTTTCTACAGCACACTACTTCTACTATTACTACTACTGCTGCTGCTTTGTTTGTTACAACATTCTCTAATGTTGTGTAAACTTACAACCCTCCACACAAGCAATATAAATACATATGTATATATAAAACATGAAATCAAGAACAAAAATAAAATAAACTAGAAAATATGCACATACATACATATACACGTAAAGTGGCAAACAGCATCAGCTGCTACCTTGACAACTGTTAGTATTAGTAGTAATCAATGAATGAACGAATAACTGAATGAATGAGTTTATATTGTAAAGTAAGATTTAGCTTATCGTTATCCTACAACAAACAGCAACAGCGACATTAGAAACATCGACAACAGGCGTTTTACATTGACACGTAACAACGAACGAGATGAGAAAAAAATTTAACGCGAATTTTTATTTTTATAGATTTTTCATGCACGCATATCGATATGGCCACATTAAAATTTAACAACCTGCCTTATGCCACCCCAACCGCTTATAGTAGGGCTTAATAATAAGTTTTTTTAAATGTTTTAAAAAAATCTTTTCTTATATGAGTTAAGACATTCTTCTTTTATACATAATTTTAAGTCAAATTTTATTTTACAATAATTTTTTCTGAAACGTCTTTCCGTCCGTATATATGTCCATGTAACCCTTGTGCGTATGCTACATGTCACAATTTTAATGATATTTGCAACAAACGCTTCTCTTAGGATATTATATGATCAGCAATGCTTGCTATACATTTTTTCTGGGCTTTTTATAGAAAATTGTTTTATTTGTTATAAGTTCTTTTTTAAAGAAACATTTTCATATTTCTAGGTAAGAACAATTTCTCTTTTTACAAAAAATTTTCCAAAAAATTATATTTTTATAGAAATCTTTAAAAAAAAAATATATTTTTATAGAAAGTTTTTCAAAAATTTTCGTAATAGTTGCTCTTTTTTCTCTTATATACGAATTTTTAAAAAATGTCTCTTTTTATTTTATTTTCTTAAAAAGTTCTCTTTTATAGAATTTTTGAAAAAAATCTCTTTTTATAAAATTTTTCAAAAAATTTCTCTTTTAATCGAAAATTATTCTTTTTGTAAAAAATGTTCGCAAAATTTTGAAAAAAATTATATATTCAAAAAGTTTACATTTCAGGATATTATTAACCATTTTAAAACATTTTTCTAAACCTAAGTAACATTTAAGATCGCCCTCGCAATTTAACCTGAATACAGTGTCATATTATTACTAGAAAGGAATAGGAAGCCCAACGCTAAGTTACTATGCTAAGGAAATAAGAACATTCGCTCGGACTCCTATGCCACCAACTATTTATATTCAGCATGTATTTATTGTAGTTGTTTTTATTTTTACTTTTGTTAGTGTGTTCGCACAGGCTTTCCACTGGGGGCTCGTATTATTCTAAACAAAAGAATAAAAAGTTATGTCGCTCCAAACAACACATGAGACCAACATCATTTTGGGTGTAGAAATGTGTACAGGATGTAAAGTAGGTTTATTTCTAAGCATAACTGTGTGTGAGTGTGTGTATTTGTGCATAATAAACTTGCATGTAGAGAATACCCAATAGGAAATTTTCGAGTTGATGTCGGTTAGGTAAAAATAGTAACGAAAAAGAGCTTTGAATATTTACAAATTAATTGAAAAATAAGTATGGATATTTATCTGCAACAGGGAATTTTCTTCAAAGATATTTTTAGAACATTTTTTATAAAAATGTGATTTTTCGAAAAATATCAGAAAATTATTCAATATTTCTCTAAAAAAAGAGAGAATCCTCCAAAATTTGCAGTAAAAGAGTATTTTAAATTTTTTTTATAAAAAATTTCTCGAAATTAAAAAAAAAGAATTCTTAAACATTTTTTGAATTTTGTATATAAGGAGTATTTTTTAAAAATTTTCTATTAAAAAAGTAAAATTTTCTATAAAAAAGAAAATTATTTGAAAATTTTGAAAATTCTCTATAAAAAGAATTTTTGCAAAATTTTCTATCTAAAGATTATTTCTGGAAAATTATGTAGAGAAACAGAATTTCTATAAAAGATATTTTTTCTAAAATTTGCTGTTAGAAATGAAAATTTTTCGAAAAATTTATTATAAACAAAGAATTTTTCCAAAATTTTCTATTAGCGAATTTTTTCGATAAATAAATAAAACTATTGGAAAACAAAATATGAAATGAAAATAACTTAATATTTTAAGTTAAGGCTTTCAGATTTTGTTTAAAAATGAAAAATTCATACAATTTAGAAACTTATTCTTAAATATTATTAACTTATCAATAAAAGCAGTTTATATTATTTATGTTGAAACCTTTCTCAGTGTAGAAACAGTATTTCTAAAGAATATAATTTTATTAAAATTTTTATAAAATTTCTATAAAAAGAAATTTTCTCGAAAAGTTTCATCTATAAAAGTTTTCATTAAAAAGATAAGAAAAACTTCTATAAAAAGGGACAATTTTCTTTATTTAAAGAGCAATAATGTTTATTTCCTGTTGGGTACTTATTTTGTTTCCAACATCTAAGAGGTATTGGAAAGTTTTAGCGGTAATAGTTAAACCTTGATGAAATCATTAAACATTCTTTTCGATTTGTGTTACATAAAAATACAAATGTATGCAGCAGTTATATTTGTGGCAGCAATAGCAACGGCAGTTATAACCCATGTTTACGCAATTTCATTTATGCCAAAACGACATTTTAATACCTTTTTTAGTCTTTTTATTTCGCAACCGTAAAGGGCTTTAGTGTAGCAAATTTTTATTTGAAGTTTTTACAAGTATTTTTTGCTCTTCTTATTTTTATTGCAATACCAGGCGAAATGCTTATATAACAACTATAGCAAAAAACACATAGAATTTTGGATAGTAATCGTACTTAAAAATACATTGTAGTATAGTAATATACAAGTATCGTAAAGTATAACGATTTGGGTTTATTAGTTTAAATAGGTTTTACAACCACCATCAGAAATTTCATACAACTTTTTGCTTTTTATAAATATCCATAATTATTGTTGAAGTAGTACGTGTAGGATTTTCAATTTTTTAAATTATATCCAGAAATATAAAAATTATCTACAGCATCTTAAATACAATAAATTCTTAAATACGTTGGTTTGGAGGAATAAAAATCGAATTGAAAATTATGGTTATAAAATAAAATCAAGCAACACAAGCTTTCACTTTCGCATTTATGTACCTCTCGGTAGATGCAGCATGCTCTCTTTCACTTTCGTCTTGAGCTATAGACATCAGTCGTAACGTAAAAGTGTAAGTCATATTTACAACATACACAATTGCAATCAGAACAGTTTTATAAGTGTTGTTGCTGCCTCTTCTGTCTACCTTTACCCTCTTATAATCAAATTCATATTTATGTACATATAGACATTGGTACGTTCATACGTATCTGAAGCATTAAGACAAAAAATGCACTATTTATCAACCCTTAAGGCTGCAAGTCTAACCCTTTTTTGTTGTTTTTTTTCTTCCTTTTTATATTGAAAACCTTGTGCCAGCAGACATGTCTACTTTATATTTGTTCACGTATATTTTCAAAATCATAGACCATACTATGCTACACTTCTGCTTTTGTGAAGTGCATCTTAAGATCTGAGTTTTTTTCTGTGTTGTGCTACACCCCTCTTGCAACTTACTTGGATTTTTGTTATAATTGTTGTTTGTAGCCCATTCGTGCTTACAGCAGTTTGCTTTCTTGTTTTTTTTTAATATATTTTATTTCTTCAAGTAGCCTCAGTTGCAGTTTTCCCTACTTTCGCTGAATATTTTTTTCTTATAAATTGAGTAAAAAATGTGAAAGAAATGTGTTCTCGTTTGTGTGGTAGGTTTCAACAATGATGACGACTACTTCAACATATTTTTTTTTGTTACGGTTTTTTTTTTCTTAAAATAAAAAACAGTTTTCCACAAGGTCCTTGTTGAGGCACGATATATTTTTGCCCCATCTGCGAAAGAGAATTACGAGAGTTGTTTTGCAATTGAAAATAATATTAATTAGTAAATCTAAATTTGGTCTAAATAAAAGTAGAACATTGAATTAAGTCTACTTCTAAAAGTAGATTTCAAGTAGATATATCAGTAAGCTAGTAAGTAAGGGAATAAGCAGCAAAAAAGTCTATGAAGATGATTAGAATTTCCCATAAACCTCAAAGTATCAAATTTTTAAATTCTAAATCGAGAATGACGGTTTATGAAGCAGTTGACATTGACAAAGAATATTGCAATTTCCCAATCTTCCCTCGTTTTATAACAATTCTACAAATAAGAACGACCCCAACCTTGCATTTAATAATTGTCTTAAAAGTTATGCTACAAACATCATATTTACACCTCTTGAACGTCCTTCAGCCCACAAAAGACCCCAATTTTATATATACACTACTACTACTTGCAAAACAAACATATTCATACATACATATTTACTTTACTTAAAGTCTCGTCTTTTGTACTCACTGACACAAACACAATGCTCACATACAAATATGCACCTTTATGTTTACAGGAACAAAAAATATATATACATACAGATATATTTGTATGCATAGACTTTTGCCTAGTAGTGCAAGTGCAATTTTTTATAGAACCCCCATACCAGTCGTGACAGCAAAAACACAGAGTAGAAAATAATTGTAAAGAATAAAAAAAAACAATCTTTAATAATATGAGACGACTACTATGTATGATGATGATGTTGATGACGACAATCATTAACAAACATTTCACTTTCTTTGCCGTGTGTTATTTGTTTAATGCAACAAAAACAATAATAATAACAAAAACAACAACAATAACAATAACATATATAGTAGGGAACAACAAAAACTGCAAATCCTTGCAGTTTGTGGTGAATGCCTCTTTTAAAAGAGTTAACATAAAAAAAAAAGATGCAAGTAACTAATCCCTGCACTAAAGACTAGTAAATGAACTTAAATATAGAATTATCAAAATGTTTTTATAAACAATTGAACACTTGTCTGGTGGACTAAAAATTGCCAATTGTATACATTTTTACATTATAAAGAGAAAGCATTCTGTATGAAAATATACCTTAATATATTATAAACCTGCTGGGCTATGAATTAAAATATAATTTATGTATGTATTTAAGATTCGTTTGGTTTTGCACAATTGTTTTTGAATCGTATCCTTGTTTTATCCCCTAATGAATCTGTGCTGCATATGAAAGTCATTACAAATTTGTATGTTTAATTTTCTAAATACATTCTACTGTTTAACACGCAAAACTTACACATATACACTGATTTGAAGTGTATCATTATATTATTGGGTTGGCAAGAAATTACATTCGATTCCAAACTTAAAACAAGTGAAGCATTTCAAAAATTTTCGAACTACTTTCGTACCGTTCCCTTTTCGATTATGTTCAAGCTTAGTACACACATTAATTTTATAAATTAATTTAAAGTTTTTCAAATTTTTATCGAGTATTAAAATTCATATAACAAAAACTTGCTTATCTATTTATGTAGTATATCAGTCGGCTAAGCCCGACTATTTTTTACTGTGACAACACAGGCCATAGATGAAAAAACTTATTTAAATAATTTTCACTGATTCCATTACCGAGCTTTTGCTGGCTAGTTCGTGATTAATCACTCTCTTCGCTATGATATACAGGATGAGCTAAGAATTTAATAAACCAAGTTTTCATTACTTATTCATTAGCATTTCGACTCAATAATTTAACACCTTTATGACGCTGAATTGGACCTAGTGAAGGTTCGCTACAAATAACTCTTAAATAAGTACTAACACTGAAAATAATCCATGCTTAACTTTAGGAAAAACATTTCGTATCTACCCTTTTCTAATTTTAAAAAATTTTTAAAATAAAAAAATTCTAAAATTATATTTTATTTTACTAAAATATTTCGTACGAATTACGAAAGAATTTCATGTTGCGAGGCATGATGGAGGCAATAAAGTTGGTTTCTTTTTATGATCAAATAAACTCAAAATTAAGTACTTAGGTATTACAGTCAAACTCACTTTTTTATCACTTTTACTTCAATTTCATGTGTTAAAATCTTACCCAGTAAAATATTTTCAAATTTTGGTAATGAGTATAGTAGATAATGTACTTATTTCATACATTACATGGTAATGAATTGTCGTTATCAATAACCCAGTAAAATATTTTCAAATTTTGGTAACGAGTATTGCAGGTAATGTAGTTATTTTATACATTACTTGGTAAGGGTAAGCAGATTTGTAACCAGTTATTTTTTAGTCATCGTCGAACAAAAATAAGTAGTTATTCACTTAAGAAGTAACTACTTGTACTTTTCACCAATATTAATTTCCTCTTAATTTTGCTGGGTAAGTATTATTGTAAAAAAGCTTTGTTGAAAAGAAAAAGAACTTTATAATTTTTGAAAAGAATATTAAATAAATTTACAAATCATATTCTTATAATTTCGTAAAGTGACACTTTATCGACAAAAACATTAGCTGTCTTACTTATAAAGAACTTGACTGTATATGTATGTAATTAAAAGATAACTTAAAAATAATTGAAACTATATGTAAGTGGTTGTCATTGCTTACTTTTTGCAAAGTATTTGAAATCAGAGATGTAAGTTTTGGCTTTCTAGACTTACTAATGCTTACTTTAAAATAGGTAACATATCTTTAAAATCGGTGACTTCAAAAAAAATATTTTTTTGGAAGCCTTCGCAAATCTTTCAAGCGTCTGTATTTTATTTCTAGGCATTAAACATTTTAACAAAACGGTATAAAATGAGCAGGTTTATTTCCATCAGTCAGCAGAGTTTTTACATTAATAAGCCCATTGAATTATTAAATAGATTGTATTCAGGATTTCGAAATAAATATATGCATACTTTGATTTTATTTTTTAAATAGCTTTAACTTTTTTACTCACCCAATAAACTCTTTAGTTTTCTTACTTCCTAATAGTAAATATATGGGAAAAATGGTATGTTTATAAGTATAATACATTGGTACATATGTATGTAAATGTGTGCATAAAAGAGAATATGCAAATGCAACTAACATTAGGGTTTTATATTTCTTAGTTACATATTTGTTGTTTTAATAGTGATAGTATGAGCGTTAAAATGTTCCTCTATTATTTGCTTGGTATCCACTTTCAGCAGGTGTATGTGTTTAAATCTATATAAATATGTGTACATATTTACATATCATACATGCAGTATGTGTATTTTTTGCATTCTTGCTTTTTTTTGCTTTTGTGCAAATTCAAGTGCATGTCGCCGTCGTGTTAAGTACTTTGTTGGGGTGTTTTTTTTTTACTTTTGTATATATATATTTTTTTTATATACTTTACGTTCCCCTGTTGTGTGTGTTCAATTTAACTTGACACAGGATATTCAATAACAAGTAGTACGGGGAATTCCCTTACAGGACATACATACATTTTTTCTTCATTTTTTGTTACTGCATTTATTCATACAGATTTTTTTCTTGCTTTGTGTTTTATTAAGGATGTTGTATTTATTGCTTGTTAGTTGGTGGTTGATTCTTTGATGTGATTGAAAAGGAGTTTTATATCACTTTAGAAAATCTGTTTTTAAATATAATATGAGTGATTTTGTACACATATGTATGGAATAATAGTTTTAAAGAAACATGTGTACAGATATGGGAAATAAATTTAAATTTTGAATAAACCTAATTTTTAGAAAACGGATTAGATCTGAATTGAAAATAGTAATACTTATTTTTTTATTTTAACTATTACATCATTTCTTACGCTATACAGATTTTTGAATATTTCACTTTAAACTATTTCTTCTAAAGATGCATTAAATCCACAATTCTGAATTGGTTTCTGTTAACATATATACAAAAGTTAAATTCTATTAAACAACATACATTCAACATACATCAACATAAATGAATTTTATATAAATTAACTTATTATATGTAAAAATATTAAACTTGCACATACAATATACAGCACAATGACAATAGACAGCACAGTTAAAATTTCCCTTTTAAAGAATCAGGAAATTTCCATTAAAACGAGCCCTCCCCCTAACCACAATTTCATAAAATTTAAATAATTTTAAAATTTATTTTATGCTCATAATATTAGACAAAACAAATAAAGTTTCAAAAAAATGTAACACCAAAAAAACCATCACGGACAACCTGAAATCCCTTTAGAAAAAGTAATAATAAAAAACAACAACAATTACTCTTGGTTTAATGGGTTCATATGTTATGGTCAGAGAAAGGAAGACAAAAAAGGGAAAAGGTTTTCCTCTTTTTTATCGATCCTACTCATTTACCTAAATTTCTATTTATTACAAATGCAAGTAAACGCGTAAAAAAAATACACGAAAGGATATAGTGAGCTAACACATCCCCACAACTATTAAATGAAATAATATGTATGTAAGTATATATGTAAGGATATAAGTGTGTTGACGACACGTTAAACCTAAACAACGCACAAATTTATCTGACATTTTATAAAGCGGCAGCAGCAACAGAAGAAAAACGCGATGACCATCTAAACATGATGACCATAAGCATACAAATATCTAATAAACAAAAAAAATTTACTGAATCATATAATTTGTATTGAGAATAACTACGAACAAATATAAATGAGAAAGTAAAATCGGTGAAGCCAAACCATATTATACTCTACACCTTAAACATACGTGGAGATTTTTAACTGAACACATTACTAGAACTGAACTAGAACTAAACTAGAACTGAACTAGGACTGAACTATAACTAAACTAGAACTGAACTAGAACTGAACTAGAACTGAACTAGAACTGAACTAGAACTGAACTAGAACTGAACTAGAACTGAACTAGAACTGAACTAGAACTGAACTAGAACTGAACTAGAACTGAACTAGAACTGAACTAGAACTGAACTAGAACTAAACTAGAACTGAACTAGAACTGAACTAGAACTGAACTAGAACTGAACTAGAACTGAACTAGAACTGAACTAGAACTGAACTAGAACTGAACTAGAACTGAACTAGAACTGAGCAAAGATTGGCACCAATTTTAAATTGCTTCCATATTTCATTGATGTAGGGTATACAAAAAGGCCTTTCTTTCTACAATGTACTTTTTTGGCAACCATCTAAAAAATGAAGCGACATTGAAAAATGAGTTTGTTACGCGTATGTTATTTGTACATTAGTAATTGTGTAAGTATGTAAATATATGTAAAGATGAATTGGACGTTTTTTTATTGTTATTGTAAAATCCCCAAAAGGTTATTATAAAATATACATACATACACAGTAACGTTACTCTCAACAAAGCAAGCAGCTGACCACACATTAACTAATGTAGAGCTGTGGAAATAATATGACGCGCAACTTTCTAATTACACGTACACTTTATTTGTTGAAGTTGTTGTTGGACTTTTGCCTTTGCTTAGATCTAAATACTTGTGTATATTCATTTATGTAAGATACAAGGTATTATATCTAAATATATGTATGTTGGTTATTGTTATATGTAACAACTACCCAAAGGGACGCGAAACTTTCGTTACGTTTAGCCAAACTGACTGACCGTCAACCATCCACTAATTCTTTATTTTATTCATTCATATGCAAAATAACGTCAAATACACAATAAGGATTAAAAAGTACGCGTAAATAGGCGAGTAGTTGGGCTGCTGTTTTGGGGAGAGAAGTACTAAAAAGGTTCTATTTTCCTTTTTTTCTACATACTCATACCTAAATCACACAAATGCTATAGAACTCACTGACGAACTGACCACTATATTTGGAGGGTTATTTTATTTGAAGCAGACTAGTTTATTCACACTGGTAAGAGTTTGTGTAGAACAGCATCCTTTTTGCGTTCTAAATTTTTTGGGGAGCTCATAGAATTTTTTGGCAGTTGTTTTTCGTTTTTGTGCTGTTTTTACTCTGCTTATTGATTAGACAATTATGTGTGTTCACTAAGTTTTAACTATAGAAACTGTACCTTGTGTGCCTTTGCTATTTATGTTATGTAATGTCATGTGTGTGGTAATAGTATTCTCCCCCTTTGTTTATAATTTCTGTTTTCAATCTCAGTAAGATAACTTTTAATTTAACCCTCAAATGTATAGTGCTAGAAGTAGTAATATTTTTTGGTGCAAAAGAAAAAAATCTATTTTGGCAAATTGAAAGTAGGAGTAGAAATTGAGTTTAAAAAAATTCTGTACCGGCTATGTGGCTTAAAAAATTATTAAATATTCAAATGAAGGAGAGCAAGATGGTGAGCTTTAATACTCTGGTAATGAAATCCCTTCGATGCAAATTTGTATGGCCTTTAGTTATATGTATATAAAACTACCTTTTATATATAAAAGTCCTTATAAATCGTCTTTTTTCTCGTTCTATACTAAATCTCTATTATCCCACCCCGTTTGTATAGCAAACCCCCTTGTGTGTAAGAAACTTTCGTTGAAGAAGTGAAGTGAACTGCACTTTGCACAAATTGCGACATCATTAGACAAAATAATTACCCTTACCTGTCAATATAGTATTTCAATTGTGGCCTTTAGCTTATGCAAGTAAGACGGCTGCATATTTTCTATATCCCAGTCTCATACAGCACATATTATCATACATATTTTTATAAAGCTTTTATTTTTTTATATTTACTCACACTTTTGAATTATTAAACATTATAGTATAACATCTAACTCGTCTAAATCATAATAATAATGAATACACAGTTTTGAAAGGAACAATATTTCTGCGCTGTGACAACTAAAGGCTGTTGGGGCACAAAAGTGCAATAGGGAGAGGAGTATAATAGTCGTTGTCGTGCTGAATCTTTTGGTTGGATTGACATAAATGTAAGTGTTTAGTCGTCAGCGTCTAGTCATTACACTCATACAATTAATGTTACTCATACATATACAAGTAAAAATAGTCACAAAAAAACGGAGTAATTTTTGTTTTTTCATGTAAAGGTTTATGTATAAATAAAATTTGTATAAAAAATACGTTTTTTCTTTCACCTTTTTTCGAACACTTACAAAAAATATTTTTCTAAATATGAGGTATTTTTTTGCCAGATTTGATGATATGAGTAGGTGTTTAAAGTATATAATTATTTGAGGTGGATGTGAGTATTTTAACGCGCGTTTATATTGGTGTTATATAGTAGTATTGGGTATCTGCCCAATTGTAATTAAAAATATTTATATTTAGAGAGACTACTTGTACACACACTTCTATACATACGAGTAGAGTTGATAGCAAAATTACAAAAAAAAATTGCAATTATTTGTGTTTTCATACCGAAATAACAACCTTAAAAAAGGTCTAAAAATATAAAAGTTTTTGGATCCCTTTTTTAGATACAAACAAACGTACATATTCTCTGAATTTTTTACAGTGGGTAATACTTAAAGAATTTTGAATGAATGAATGAATCATTCGTTGTTGTTTATAACCAGGGAAACCGAAAACATGCTCTAAAAAAGTGTTTTAAGCGCTTTAAATATGCCATAAAAAGCTCAAAATATGTTCTTAAAATTTAAAATATATGCTCCAAAAATAAAATTTTTTATTATTTTTTAACATTGAAAAGCTCGAAAAGATTGAAATTGTAATGAAATAATAAATGTTTAATGTCATATTCTATATCCTACAACATTTTTTTTATAAATGTTTCATCTCATAGTTTGAAGAACTAGTATAATAGAATTCCGTTTTACGTTCAGATAACCAAAAAATAACATGAAACCATTTGGTCCCCAAAAAAACATATTTCAAACGACAAAGTTTGACACATTTCTTCCAATTGCATTCAAAGCTTTTAAACTGACATTTTAATCGGTGTTGTCATAAATTCCAATAATTAGTTTTTAAACTATAAAAATGGATTGGTCTCATGAAATCAAAAGTAATCGGTTTTATGTCTGATTTAAAATATAATGCTTTATTGAAATTGTAAAATAGGCTAAAAAATCTAAAAAAAAAATTAAAAATAGAATTTTATTTTTTTTAAATAAAGTTTTGAAAAGAAAATTAAAAATGTATAAAAACGAAAAAAGCGAAAACATCAAAATATGCACTAAAAGAGTAAAATATGCTCTAAAAACTCGAAAATATGCCTTAAATATGCTAAAAAGTCTAATCATGCAAAATTATGGGTAAAATATGCAAAAATATGCTCTAACAAATCGATGCCTAAATTCTCAAATTGGTCTGAAACGTGTAAATATCTTATCCATGAGTCCATACGACGCACCACAAAAAACATGCATTTGCATATTTTGGTTTCCCTGTTAATAACATTATATAAGAGTCAACATACTAGAGTGTAGAACTTCATATTACATATTAAATTTAAATTATACTTCGTCCGTTTTACTTTAAAAAAAGTCAGACTTCTTACTAGAGCCGAAAATGAAATCAAACTTAATCATTGATCTATAATTAAGTACAACTTTAAATTTTTCTATACTTAAATCCAAAATAAAGTCCAACGTTCTGAGTCAAAGAAAAATTTTATACTTGAGCTAGTAATGAAGTCGGACTTCTTACAGGAGCATTCAATGAAATCAGATGTGATCACAGATCTATACTAGAGTCAACACTGAATAACGATATTAGTTAGTTAGTTTGAAAGAAGGATGTAAATATATACATCAAGTCCGAAGAAAAACACCTATCGGGCACACTCTTTAACCAGTGCCACAGGTGGGAATCGAACCCACTACCTCCGGTCTACCAGACTAAAACAATAACCACTAATCTACCGGAGGCCTCCATCGAAAATCTAATATTAAGACAAGCGTTATTCTTGCTCCATACCAGAGTCAACTTCAAACATTATTTATACTAGAGCCACCAAAAAACAAATCTCATACTAGAGCCAATTAACTTCACTACAAGAGCCATGAATGTTAACAGATGTCATACTAGAGTGAATATTGAAGTAAGTTTCAATCAGATGTCATCATCATTATAAACTAGAATCAAGAATTATATCAACTTAATCCCTGTTCCATACTAAAGACAACTATGAAGTCAAACTAAAAACAAGACTCAAAAAAAGGAATTTCAACTTCATACTAGAGCCAAAAGGAAACAAGAGTTTATCCTTGACTTATATCAGATCCAACTATGAAGTAATACTTAAACTTGTCAGACTATAACATTTAACTTATTATTAATTGATATTTTCTATTCCACAGTATTAATGCTTACTCACTTTCACATTATTTTCTAAGGGTTGCAGGAAATATTATGAACGTTTGTATGTACATTTATTTTCACTTTTCAGTTTTTTATTTTTTTGTTTTTGTAGTTAACCATTGGCATTATAATGAATTTGAAATTTATAATATGAATAAAAAAAGAGTTAAGGTTGTAATTTTTTTAAAACAAAATTCTACTTTTTTCCCTAAAGCATCCCTATATATAGACTTTTTTCAGTTGTTTTTATTTCTGTTAAATTCTATTCTTTACCTCCTGACTAACACTACAGAAGACTACTACATCAATTCCAATTTATTGTAGCCCCTTTCATATGTGGAGACGATGACGTTGATGATGTAATATTTTGTTTCTAATAAACAAAAGAAGCCTGTTTCATAAAAATAATGTGACACATGCATAAGTACTTTGTTAATTTTTGTTCTCTATATTGTTTTAGATATTTCTTTTAGACGAAAAAAAAGAACAGAATTAAAAAACAAAAGAGTTTTTTATAACATTCAAGATAGTATTGTCTTTGCAATGTCTACTAAGTAAAATGTCTTTTTATCCGTGTTACTGCTTTTTTTTTATTTATTTTTCTCCTTTCTTTACTGTTCGCCTCTATTGTCCTTTGCAAATAGTCTGACTCACACTTTTACTTTATGTTATTGTTTCAATGGGCAATTTAGATGCAAGAGTTCTAGTGTTTTATAGAAAGTGACATGTTTTGTTTCATGGTAATAGTTTGAGTTGATCATGTCTACAAGAAGTATAAAAGTAAAATGTATTATATTTTTTTGTGCATTAAAAATATTAAAATAGCAATATTTATCATTTTAATATTATGAATTCATAATATAAATAATAATGTCATTGCTAGTTCAGTTCTAGTTCAGTTCTAGTTCAGTTCTAGTTCAGTTCTAGTTCAGTTCTAGTTCAGTTCTAGTTCAGTTCTAGTTCAGTTCTAGTTCAGTTCTAGTTCAGTTCTAGTTCAGTTCTAGTTCAGTTTTAGTTCAGTTCTAGTTCAGTTCTAGTTCAGTTCTAGTTCAGTTCTAGTTCAGTTCTAGTTCATTTCCATTTCTGTTCTCATTTAGTTCTGGTTCAGCTTATTATTGTTTAAATTTTCTATATGTCGAATGGAAATAATTTTCTTAAAAAAATTTTAAATTTGTAATTATTATGTTCTAGTTATAACAAGATTTCCAACTCAGACAAAAATATAAGATCTATTTAAAGGCATTGCTGTATACATGCATAATATATTCACTGAAAATTGTTGACAGATGAACAGACAAATTTATAAACGGTTTTCTCTCATATTTTTTTATTTTTTTTTGGAAATTGATTGCAAAATGTCATGTGTTCTTTTTAACTGCAAAAATAGTAATTTAAAAACATATTAAAAACAACAATTGATCAGTTAAATCAAAGAAATTTAGGTCTTTGAAGTTTTGTTTTTTATTTATCACATATTTTAAGTGTCCTGTGGTTGGCGTTTAATGTTATGTTAGACCGCAATACTTTTGACAAATATATTTTTTAATATACATAAATAAAATGCATAACATTTTGATGGTTTTGATAAGATAAAGTTTTTAAAATTGCATTTAGCCAAAGGGTTTCTAAAATAAAAATATCTTTGAACAAAACACTAGCAACAAACAGACAAACAAATGACACAAATGCATTTATTGTTTTGTATATGTGTGTGATGACTACAAGTGTTACAGTATAAACAGAGAAAAATATTTGTAATAATATCCTAAAAAAAGCCAGAAAGAAATTAAAATGTAAAACTCAACTTGATACAAATAAATACAAAATAAAAAAATAACTCAAGCAATTGTAAAGACAAAAAATACAGTGACAAAATCCTTTGAGGTTGTCAACTGCAATGTTGCAGCTGTAGTTAAAGGGAGTATGTGTTTGTATGTGATTGTAGTAAATTTCTTTTTGCAGTGGCAACAGTACAAAACACAACAAAGCATTCTAACATGATTTTAATTACAACAACAACATCACACAAACAAAAATACAAGTGTTTACCAAAATGATGGCAGCAATAAATTCACAAGATAATGCATCAAAAACAATGAAAACACACACACATACACATGTCATACTCACACTCAACTACACTTTTAGGCGCCTAAAAGTATGCACTTTACAAAGACGACTTGTGTTTTTAGAAGGATAAATTCACAGCCAAAGATATAACAACACAAAATACTTGTATAAAAGAAAAAAAATGTATAAAAAACGAACAACAACCAGAGGATGCGACAATCAAACAGACAATTGTGCAAAGTAAAAAAAGCAACAGCAACAACAACAGCAAATGCATTTTAAGTTAGCTGCAAGCATTTGATGTCTTCCAGCTATTGACTACAAGAGGAAACACAATTTGTTTTCCAAGTTTTTTTCATTCTTGTATTTTTTTCCTTTTTATACATTACACCACTATAACTGAGAGGGTATTACGGATTTCTACTAATCTTTGTACTATGTATGTATATATTAGATTATAATTATTTTCTTAGTACTTATAAAAATAATAATATTGTTGGTGTCAACTGTGTTTGTCTGCATATCTTATTCCTTATACATGTCTATCCATTCTCAAAATTTTTCTTTAGTACTTCACTGATCACAATTCCAAATTCCACAACAAATTTTTAACTCAAAGACCAAAGTATTGATTGAGTTTTGCATAAATCTGGCCTGGGATTTGATTTGGACTTTCAGATTTATGATTTTAAATTTTAGATATATTTACAGCCGTAGTACTATCAAATAGTCGACACAGATTAACTATTCTGTTTCTCTGTTATTTTTTTATTCATATGACAAAACTGTTGGTTATTTAAGAGAAAAAAAGAAACAAATGAAGTTGATTTGGGGTTTTATGTTCCGAGATATTTGTGGAATTATTAAATATTTAACCACAATTTATTTTAGAGTTTTAGTAAAAATTATTGTGAATGTTGCATAGAATAAAGTAAGTCCCCTTAGAATGCGACAAAACCGAAGCAACTATTGTTGGTTTTGCAAAACAATAGCTACGAAAAACAACAATAACCGGTATGGTCATACCGAGAAAGTCAAAAGGACTTTATAAATAAATATTATTAAAAGAGAAAAAAACTTAAACAAAACACTCAAGTGGAATGAGGTTTAAAGTTATTACAACCTCAAGGTACACACACTTGTAGTTTTGTAGAAAAAAATAACTGAATTAAAAAATATGTTTTTTTAGTGAAATAAGCATATAGATGCTTAACTAAATTGTAAGTATTATACCAGTATAAAAATGTACATAAGTAGGTAGTATTTGGTAGTTAAAACTCTAGAGGTTCCCCCTGCCTTTTTCGAAACTTTTTTTCTTGTTTTCTTACTTGAATTCTTCTGTAATTTAACAAAGTGAAAAAAAGTTGAAAAATATAAAAGTGAGATTAAATTGTGTGCAAAATAGTACAGTTGACTTAAGAAACCGGGGTCAGCAAATATTATTTCTATATTCTAGGGAATAAATGTTGACAAATGGGGAAGAACATACATGTTTATGGAATTTGGAATTTCCAAAAAACAAAATTCAAAATTTTCTAGAACAAAATAATGTTGAAGAAATTTATCGAAACTATTTATGTTTATATCCTGCAAAAACAGGGTAATGACTTAATATAATTTTCAATGACTTCTACATAATGTCTGATTACTCAGAAGTAATCTTGTAATGTCTTGTTAATAATGTGTATATAAATAATTTCTCCCTGAAGATTATAGAAGCAGTATACGTTTTTATACGGGTCCGTTGTAGTGCAGCAGATCAGAGTCTCGGGTTGAAATCGAACCTTCAACTTCTAGATTGATAATTGTTTTATATGTGTATAAAATTGTCGACAATTTGTCTAGAAATATTTGCAAAATTTATAACTTTATAGATAAGTTTTGGAAAGTTTTTTCTTTCACAAAATTTTCATAATTTCTTAATGAAAAATTCTCCATTTCTTCTATAAGTGAACAATCTAGTTTTACTAAATAAATTTATTAGTTTCAATACTAATTTTAGTATTAATTACTTATCTGCATGTCTGGACTCTAATAAAATACATTTTAATTAGTTACATTTTTTAATTTTGTTATTCACTGTATATGTAAGAAAATGAAAAAAAGAATTATACATAAAATAAATTAAAAATATAAATTATAAACATGCCTTTAAAAACCAACGAAACAGTTGAAAAAATACAACCTAAAATAATAATGGTTAGGTGAACCTAACAACAGCAACTACGAAATTAAACAAAAAAACAAATCAACTACTTTTCCCCACTACCAAAAACAAAACACCCAAAAAAATGAAAAAACAAGTGCCCATCTAGAGACCAGCATCAACATAAAATTTTTATTTTATTTAAATGTAATTATCTGCTTGAATACGAAAACAAAAAATCATGCTCATCGTGATGAGTACAGAATATACATATAAATACATATGTACAAATGTGTGTATGTGGAAAACACACACACACATATGAACTTTCGGGTATGTATAGAAAATAAACAAGACAAATAACCAAAAACGGACGAATACATATTTATACATATACAACAAAAACTCATTCGTAATCATACACACACTCCAGCACACTCACGCATAAATAAATTGCTGAAAAAGGACCAAAACGAAAAAAAAAACAAGTTACAAAAAAATCACCAAAAAATTATGCTACGAAAGAAAATTGCTAAAAAACGTAAAAATCAACCAATATGCAGGCGTGGCTTTTTTTACTCATTGCATTTTATACAACGCACTTTTTCAACTACTACAATCTACTACTTACTATACTCTGTCAAAAAATAAAATTAAACAAAAATGAAATACGAAAAGTATGCAATGTCGTTGCAGTTAATGTGCATGTTTTTGCAACAAAATGCATTTTGGGGCTGCAGACAGAGTTATGTATGTTTGACAGTGGGTTTAGTTTTTTGTAAGTTTTTTTTTTGGAAAAGTTATAATTAATTTGTCGAAAACTCTTTTTCTTATAGAAAATTTTTCAAAATTTAACATTTTTACAAATTACCTTTCAAAAATGTCTTTTACAGAATTTTTTGGAAATATCACTACTTATGGAAACTTTTTGAAAATTGTTATTTTATAGACTTTTTTTAATTTCACATTTTCAGTAAACTTTCCATTAGTTCTTTTTTTTTGAAATTTTGCAAAATATTAGAAAAATTTTAAAACTTACAATATTGTCACATTTTTAGGAAATTTTTAAAAATTTATTTTATTCTATAGAAATATGTTAAAAAATTGATTTTGTCTTTCCATCGCTTGTGTGATTTAAAATATCTTGTCCTAAAGTTTGAAAAAACGTAATTTTTGGCCTTTGTATAAGCATTATTACTGTTCGAAGACAATTTTATTTATAAAAGTTTGTATAAGATCTGAAAGCACATTCTGTCTTTTTGGAGAAATTGTCACCTAAAGCTTTCAACAACAAGCTTAAAAAAATATTAAAAAATTTTATTTACAAAAAATTTATAAATTTTTTTCTATACTTTTGCTCATTTGAGAGAGTATTTATAAATTATAATATATAGTTGTGTCGCTGTAGTATTTCAGATTGTAAAAACTAAAAATATAACAAAAACCCGAGTTTACAAGCTTAAGATATATCATAAATGATAAATAAATTTTCGAGCTTTTCTGCTTTTTCCAACAGTAATTTAGAAATGATGTTTTACTCCACCGTGCACTTTTGTGTAATATTGCTGCTTGTGAAAATTTTGCTGCTTTAGACCGTTAGGCCCAGTGATTATGCCACCAATGATGTTGATTTTTATTTTGGTAAATTACTTTTATTTTATATTTTTTTGTTTTCTTTTTAAACATGCATGCAACAAAAGTGCATATGAAAATTTTTCGATATTTTGTTGAATTTTAATCCTTGTTTTTTGTATGCGTGTCTGTGTATAAGTCTTCTTTTTTGAAATAGCACAAAAAAAACAGAGCCAGAACTTTTCGTTGCTATATGGTTTGGTTTTATTGGTGTGGCTCTGTGAAAATAAAACCTAAAAAAAGGAACCCATGCACTGGACAGTTGTTTTATTGGAAAAACTCCACCTATAATAAAACCAGCCAAACACAAGTGCGTTAGTTGCATAAACATCTACAAACTTAGTACACACATACACATGCACATATTACTGCAATGGTGCAATGCAAGTGCTACTACTACTATTACCTCAATACTCATATGTTCGTGAGTGCAAACAGGATCTGAAATACTTGTGCATGTACAGGAAGTTAAAAGTATGCATTTCCATTAGGCCCCTTCAAACTATGCTGCACTTTTTTCGTTTTGTTTTCTTTATGATTGTGTGCCTTCCTTTCTCCCATATACTTGTTTTATTTTCAATCAGAAACACGCATTAAAAAAGGAAAATGTTCGTTGTTTTATATTTGGGATTTTTTATTTTTGTATCTTATTAAACACCCTCTTCATTATTGTTCATCGTATATGGGATGCATTGGTTTCGTATAAAGTTTTGTTGATTTTACGTTTTCTTATAAAAAAAGTCTGAAATATCAATTCACCACCACATCACTACTTACAGCATCAAAATGTTATGAATTATTTTGTACTATTATAAATATCATAAATTCATTAATATAAATTGGTATATAGAAGACAAGCAAGTTTCTAGAATAGAACTTAAAATAATAATACTATTCTAATATATTTTTGTTGGTTGCTTAATTCCAGCAAGTATTAAAACTCACCAAAATAGCCTATTGAAAACACTTATATACTTTCCCGGTTAAAAGAGAAAGAAAAAAATTGAAGAAAACTAACTTTTTTAATAAAAAATAAATTTTGGATACACATTTTACCGACGGCATTTAGAAGAGTTGTTTGTAATAAAAAACTTTTTTAGATTATAATAATAATTTTAATTTTAAACGCATTAGGTCATTCGAAAACACATTACACATTACTACATTACCTAGGTAATGACTATCAATTGTAATTACTTACCTAACAACATATTTTTCAATGACTACCAAATATCGATTGGATAACATAGAAATATTTTAATAAGGTCTTACTCATAATATGTTTTATAAATACTTTCTCATTAGTCCTGTAAAGCTATAAAAGCTGTTTTGTTGTAAGGACCTGCCTCCAATGACTTTACCGTCTTAAAATAATGACTTCAAATGCTAATGCGTAAGTAACTTTAAGTATTTTATCTACTTATTGAAAGCTTTTTCTGAGATATATACAGTTCAGTACTAAGAAATATAACCACATACGGCACCATTACGTAAAAAAGTGATCATATTCTGGCTCATATCTTGCAAACAATTTAGAATTAATCTATATTATGACAAATAAATTGTCAAAATATTGAAACAATGCTTTGTTTATTGTTTCTAATAAATCAGCCGTTTGTGTATTTTAGCAAATAATATAAACAAGCATCAACTTTGAAATTAATGTTGCTTATTGCAATTTTGCTGCGTTTCTTGTCGGTGCCGTTTTGGAAGCCAGTTAGCTTTTTATACAACACATGTACGTATACGTGTTAATGTCTTATTGATACATATTAGAAATATTACGTATACGCATAGTTGAAATAATCAGTTACACTATTTTGTAAAAAAAACTATTTTTTATGTTTTACGAAATTTTTAATTCGAAAATGAAATTCTTTTTAATTTCAAAAGTTCTAAATTTTTTAAATTTAATTTTTTAGCGACAATATCTACAACTTTGCCTAACAGGTTAAATCAAAATTCCAAGCCGTTTACAAGATATGAGCATGAGAAAATTATTACTTTTTTGCAAAATCACACCTTGGTTCCAATTTTTTGGGACCAATACGCACACAGTTAACTCAAAAAATATATATAAGTAGATAAAGATCAATTTTCAACAACGATTTACATATTAAATATAGATAGAATGTCTTGGTCTAGCGGAAAACTAGAGCAAATACCAACAGAATTATGTTGTAACACGGATGGCTCTCAGTTGGAGGATAAAGTGGGCCAATGGTTCTATATTAAAGTTCCAGAAACAGAAATATAACACCGTTTACCGTTTACCTTATCATAACACAAGCTTTCAGGCAGACTTCTGTTAATTGGCGCTCACAGCCCTTATATATTTATCGACAGCCAAAAGGCAATTAGGGCGATGTCAGGTAATAGAAGTAAATCTAAGACCTTATTGGATTGTATGAAAGCTTTAACCGAATACTTACTTCGAGGTAAAGTATACATCATAGCTTTAAAGGAAGGAAGATTAAGGTTGTTAATTTGACAATTGCAAAAGCTAAATTATAAATATAGGTGAGAGAAGTCTCTTGGAATAATAAAACGGTGGGTACAACCACCCACAAAGATCTTATAGGAAAACCCTAATTAGAATAAGACGAGAAATCTCCTAAAAATATGCAAGTCTGAAGTTAGTGTGATGGTACGGAAAATTCGTAGGAATTACATCCAGGAAACTGAGTTTCTCAACATTGAAAAATAATATACTCAATGATCAAGATATATACAAAATTTTTTTCATGAAAAGAAGCGCACAACAGCCCCGATAGTGGTCTAGGTGTATTTCATCGGTTTTGATATACTATACATCCTCCTCTCAACTTAACCCAACCTAAACATCGAATGACAAAATCACTATGTAATTCATTTATGAATTTAAGAATATTTTTTAATAAAATAATTATTTTATTTTCTAATTCTTTTAGGACAAAGCAAACAAAAATATTACAAAATACCAAATTTGTTTATTTAAATTTGTACATATTATTATATTTTTTTCATCTTGTTACAGGTGAAATGTTGATGTCGGTGATATCGATAACATGCCGACAATAAATGAAAATTCCAGCCAGACGCCAAAAGCTTCTTATTTTTAAACAAAAACACATACAATATAGGTTTTTTTTTTGCAAAATACACTTTAAAAAGAATAATAATATTTAAATGAAATAACAAAGATAAGAAAACTTTGAAATTTCGCACTTGCCAATTGTTTTTATATTTTTCGAAGGTCTGAAAGAAAATATATTTCTAACAAATTTTTTGTTAATAGTAGTTATAAAGATATCATTAAAAGTTCATCTTTGTGTAGGAAACATTGCTGTTAATTTACCAAACTTCATTACTTAGCCCGAACATTTGATAATTTATACTTTTGATATACTTAATGTATACTTAGGTTTTCGGCTGGTTTCCATAGATCTAAGTTTCATTACAATGCATTACGAAATTTCTTTCAGTGTCTAACTCATATAAGAATTCCTTATTTTTTCAAAAATTTATTTTCATATAAAATTTGTTTGGTTTATTTTTATTTTTAGTATTTGTCATCGCTCCTTCTTAGCCAAAATATAAAAAAAAAATTCAAAGAATACACATGTGTTGCGACTTAAATGCATAATATGGGAACAATACTTGATATTGGATTAAAAATTTCAAGGTCGCAATAATAAGAAAAAATATTTTTAATACATAGAGATATTGTTAATACTTGGAATTTGTATTTAATAAATAATAAATAAAACAGTAATTATTGAAATAAATGAAAATAATAAAGTTATGAATGATAAAGAGTTTTAATAGAAATAAGAGGCCTCATTTTAAATCCAGATATAAATATAAATTTTCTACAAAAAATGCTTACAATAAACCGTAAATAAGTTTGTTAAGCGTTTATAAATACACGGGCTAGTATCATTGACTTAAAAAATTTCCATAATATTCATAGTTATTTTTTTTAATCACTCACATTAAAAGCAGTATTACTTTTCCTTAAGCAGAATACTTTATTATATACAAATAATATTAAATTTATAAAAATTTCGCATGTGAATGAAAGCAAAAAATATGTATATGTATGTATTTTATTTAGTTATTTTTATATGTGTGTTTTTTTCCTACAATTTCTGTCTAGCCGTTATAAGTCCAATCAGGTGTAAATTTCTACGAAACTTTTGTTAGGAAACAGCTCGTCTGTTTATTTAATAGGTACAAACATATTTGAATTTTGTATCCATTTCATCTTAATCATTCATAAAGTGAGTAACAACAAATATCATTAAAGTGCTAAAATAATCTACACCAAGAAATATATACTAAGGCAGATTTTTAATTTTGTTAAAGGAAATATACCCTGCATCATTTAGCCCCCATATAGAAATCTTCGTCATACTTGACAGTAGACATGTATGTATAACCAACAAAATTATAAGTGCAAAACTGTATACCGAGGTACAATACAGAGTTTAACAATAGAGAAAATTTTATTTTTTGAAAAAATTCAGCCCTCTTGTCCTACGTTTCGTATCCTATTATCTTGCAACAGATAGACGGACATAGCTAAATCGTCTTAGAATCTGATAGGGACACAGAATAATACATTATTCTGTACATAATACAGTGTTATGACATATTCTTAACCTATCTATGTTATGGTAGAATAACATCGAATGTCTGACTGTTCGCATGGCTTACGAAAACAGGGAAAAAATCTGAGGGTTATAAATCTTATACTATTCTATCAAACACGATTAAATTTGTCTTTAAAAACCAAAAAAAAAAAAATTGAAAGAATCATGAGTTTTCCTATATTGTTGTAGGTTTTAATAATCACAGCTTTTAGATTATTTAATCTAATGTCAGATAAAAAAGCGATATACCAGATTTCGGAGTGGCACGTGTCCTTATGCCGAAATTTTAGTAGTTAAGCATGGATACCATGGATATGGTATAAAATGAAGAATGTTTTGGGTGAATTTGGTTAAATTCTTCGTTTTATTGTGAGTGTGTTTTATACAGACAGACGGACATAGCTAAATCGACTCGGAATTTGATAAGGACCCAGAATATATATACTTTGTTGGGTCTTCATTGATTGTATAAATTAAATATTTAATAAATATAAAATTGATTTTTTATTAAGTCCTCACAAACAATTTTAGAGTAAAATATTTAAAAAAAATAAAATAGAAAAGTAGGCCAGAAAAATATTTTTAATCAATTAAAAAATTAATTGAATTATGTATTAATCAAATGAATGAAACTGTTTGGTAAAGAACTTTAAAAAAAATCAATTAAATTATTAATTGATTACACATAACGTTAAAGGAATACTAACAATGCTTTCAGTTGTTACAAAAAATATGACTTTATTGTGACAATTGAACATATAAAGTGTTTCATAAATTGTCAAGAAACTTGAATATTATATGCCTAACATTTTATTGACTGTTCAAGAATTATAAACTAAAATAGAAAAGTAGGCCAGAAGAATATTTTAAATCAATTAAAAAATTATTTGAATTAATTAAAAATTTAATCAAAATTGTACACTTAAGTTTCAAACAACGAGATAATTAAAAAAAATAAAAATGTATTTAAATAAAAATTAATGAAAGAGAAAAACATGTTAATTGAAAATACACTATAGATAATTTTTTCTGTGTAAGCACAAATATGTAGATGATTGACGTACTAGAAACAGCAGCTTGGTTATAAATGATAACTTTGATTATCTTTTCGATATCTTTACATTAATACAACTACATTCATACTTGATCCTAATTCATAGTTCTGAACTCTTGAAAGAAGCGGTTTTCTTCTCCAACTCATTTAAAGCCGTCAGTGGAGAGCAAATTTTTGTGATTATAAAACCAAATTGCCTCTGGCAGAAGGATTTGAACATGCAAGGTTTTACATCCCATCGGTAGGCCTTCGTATTCAATCCTTGGTACAATCACCAAATACCTTTCTTAAGATTAAAGCAAATTATTACCAAGAGAAATTTCCCGAAATTTAGTTTAAAAAATATTTAGATATCATCAAAAGATCAGTCAATAGTGCATTTGATCAAGTTACCATGTATTATAATGTTTGATTTTGTTTTATTTTAAAGGACCCACTAATTACATAGGCCAACGAATTAAGGATTTGTGAAAACTCTCAAAACCAGTTCGACAAGGTTTTACACAGAAACATATTTGTAGTGAATAAAACCACTTTTTAATTTTTAACAAAATATTGTTTTCCTTGAAATCTTTAAAATTAAATGTGAAATATATTGACCCAATTTTTTTTTAATAAATTATTGGCTTTTATATTATTTAGTTTGGTTAGCAATATTGTTAAAAATTTGAAACTGGAGTTTGTGAAACCGCCGCCTGAAGGGTTTCCCATATATGACTATAACCCAAATAGGGTTTACGCTAATTAATGAAGATACAAACTCACATTTCGTTTAAAAGATAATATTTAATGCGTTTGTGACACCAAATGATTGAAGGATTTTGTAATAATTTCTTAAAATTTTTGTCATAATTTTTCGGCCAAAATTTTTTAAGAACATTTTTTCCTTTAGAGACATCAAAATGAAATTCTATACCCTAAAGTATAAGTCTAGAGGCATAAACGACAACTAATCGAAACTTTCAACAGAATTTTATATTTGGTACAAAAGTATTCAGTCAGAAGGACTAAAAGATGAAAAAGCGGAAAATTGATAAGTGATAAAACATCTTTAATTTCATATTCGGAATCAGCAAAAGAAATAATACTGGGTATTAGTTAAAATTATTTCAAAAGTTTCTTAACTTTGACTTATGTTATAGGATAGATCGTGAAAGTTTGTTAAACATAACTTTAAAATTACAGGGTATCTTCTTTTACATAGGCATATATTTATACTTGTATCAATGATTTATATCATAACGATGTTAATGATATAGCTAATATCAAGATATTTGTTGTTGTTTGTTTTTTCATGTTTTTACATACTTTAATTTCTTATTCTTTTTTTTATTAGAAGGTAATATATACATACATATTTGTTTTCTTTAATATTCAAAGTATAGATTATTTGATAAAACAAATAGTCATTGTGTAATGGCATGAGAAACAAGTGGGATTTATAACCTTGGACTTGAATATAACCTTGAAAATTAAAGGTCAACAATAATGTTAATGACAACAAAAATATATGGATATGGGTATGTCCAGTTGAGAAAATAAATTAAATTAGTAGAATTTTAATATAAGTAAAAACAAAATTAGAAAATAATTTAATGTTATGATTTGTAAGTATATCGAATATAATATGGCCTCCACCAAGTGACTTGTTATAAACTAAAAAGTGATTTTTAGAAAGTAGTACTTTGCATGAAATAAGATCTTATGTTTAAACACATTTATTAACAATAAACTGATTTTTTGTGGGAAGATCATATGTGGGTTAGGGTCAAGTAGCAAATATTTTTAGTGAAAGAATGACAAGTTAAATGACATAACTTTTATATCCCCACTCATCCTGTTTTATGGTGGGTATGCTAGTTATAAATAAACAGATTGGATTTAAAACCATATACGTGGGGTACGGTTGTATGGGGGCTAGGCGAAATAATGGACCGATTTCAACCATTTTTATTGTGCTTAAAAAGTATGTGCTAATATTCAGTAAAATATTTTAAAAAATGCGACCTGTAGCGTGAGCACATGTTCTAAATGGACACACAGACGGACAGACGAACATACGGACATAGCTAAATCGACTTAGAATGTGATTCTGAGCCGATTGGTATACTCTAAGGTGGGTGTAGGAATGTCGAGAGTTTTAACGTGAGCAGCTGCCTTGACGGCCTTATCTCACCGTGGTCTTTTTCATCCACTGGGTAGACTTGAGAACGGTCTACCATCGAGTCTTTGTTCTTCAATGAAGAACGCAGGTGGCAAATTTTTTACATTAGTTCTGACCATCCATGCACAAGGACTTTGCTGGAGTACTCGAGCTATCTAATCTCTTGACCATTGGATGGCATCTGTTGATTCGGCAACAGCACCTAGAGACATAACCGGTAGACCGAAGTACGATCATCAATAAGCCGTGGACATTGTTCTTTCTCACAGGGTAATTCTTGGACAAGGAAGGAAAATTCAATGATACCTGTCATCCATAATCATTCAACCCAGCACACATCTCATATACGACACATTCAAAGGAGAAAAACATACGACACATTCGTTAGGTAGACGAGTGGGGTAAGGCCCGCCGAACCTCACATTCATCCCGTACCATATACAATTAATACCAATAGTCACTCCATCTGTGGGGTGTCTGTTGTTCTCGGCAACAGCACGAACTTCTCCCGAAATATTTGCTATTATCATGCATCAGTCTTTTAACCGCCACTTACTCTCCCCGCGAATTTGAGATTAAACTACGTGGATCCCGAAGGAACCTCAACCAACTGACCAGCCAGGACATAGTCCTGCAGGCAACTGTCCACACGTAGTACCAGATTATGCGGTGCTTTGGTCTGACCTCTTGCAATTTATGCAAGGACTAAGCCAAGCAGTAGACTGTAACCAATTTTTCAGTCCCGGATTGCAATAACACCAAGGCGGAGGTCTCGCCTTGGTGTTATTGCCCCCGGGGGGAAGGTGGCTGTAGGATCAATATATTTGGTTGTTCCAAATATCAGCACACGCGCATAATACCTTCCCTACTATAGTGGTGTAGGGTATAATAATTAACAGCCATATTTAATAATAATAATAAAAATAGTACAAGATTCCTGTAGACAAGATAATGAAGCAAGTATAAAAAAAATAATTTTTTTATTAAAATACAAATTAATCTAAAAGATTTAAAACACTTACAGTCTAATGATTTAATTTTACATTATTATACATTTTTAGTCCTAAATGACTATATTACTTGTAGAAATTAACTTTTAATACGCGAGATTTAAATGCTATAATTTTTCTTTGAAACAATTAACGATAATTTTCTAAAGTAGATTGCTATTGTATGGCACTTAGTTCTTGTTATGCATAAGCTGTTTTTTGTACATAAATATTGCAATTATATTTTATTTTGTTGCATCACAAATGCTACCCAACAGCATTTTCAGTTGTTTAGATGCAATTAAAATATTACTCACTATATTGCGAATAAGGTTAGGTAGGTGATTAGAATTTGAAAACTTATATAACTGTTAATTGGGAGATGTTATGTTGTAATACCTAGATTGTTATAGAGTTTTTTCTTACTGAAAATTAACACGATCATTACCACTTAAGTAGTTTGATAATGATGCTGGGATCCATGTATGAAAAATTGTCATTTTAAAGTAGCAATTACTTTTACTGGAAAGAGAGTGGCCTCCGGTAGGTTAGTGGTTAGTGTTTTAGTCTGGTAGACCGGATGTGGTGGGTTCGATTCTTACCTAAAGCACTGGTTAAAGAGCCCACAGCAGGTCCGACAGAGGCTTAGGTGCATTTCTTCGGATATAATGTATATATGTACTTTCGAACAAACTAACTTAATAACTAATGGTTTCTGGTTAATTGACTATTATATGCTGTTCAATTGAAGTTTGCATTTCATATATTGTATATTTTTCGAAGAAGCCATTCGTACTTAATTTAAATGCCAGGTGTAATTTATAATGTACAATTTTAAATACATTTTTAAGGGCATTTGTTTGCTATAACCGAATGAAAATCTTGATCTCAGTGCAAAAAGTTACAATCTTTTCAAAATAATTCATTGAGAATATTGCAGGAAATATAATTTAAACTTTATTGTCCACAAAACGATATCTAATGATAGTAAGGTGCATACTCTAATTAAGTTCCAAAATAATCTAGAAAATTCTCAAATGAAAAACTACATATCAAACAATTTTCCAACTGGTTTTCTGTATAAGCTAAAATTGAAGAAAATTATGACAAATATTTCTATAAAATAAAAAACAGTAAAAATAATTTTATGGACCAAGAATATACTAAAAAATATTGTAAAGAGATATTTGTCGAAGTTAAAAAGTACAACATTACTGAGTTATCCATGTATAGCACATACAGATTAAGATATAGAATGTTTCATTGATTGGTCTACAGACTGATCTATAGATTGGTCTGCAGAGTAAGACATAGATCGATCCATAGGTTGATCCCATTTTTTGGGAAAAAGAAAACTAAACAAACTATTTGCTGGGTTATATAAATATTTCTATTGTAAGATTATGTTATTTGAAACTATTGTTTTATTTTAAGAAGATTTTAAAATGTTTATAAAAAGTTGTAAATATATTTCAATTAAGAATTAATATTGTAGTTTTATATACATATTTTATAATTATGGATCTATATTTTAAATAATGACAAATATCTTAATCATTTCGTAAATGTCGATCTGTGTTTCAAGAACTATAAAAATAAAAATTTACAAGCTTTTTTAAATCTGCATTATTATTATCATGCTTGTATGCAGGATTTGAATCCTTAAATACTTAGTTAATAAAAAATCATGCAATTCATAAAAAATAAAAATCTTTATATTAAACATTTAATGTATTTTAAACAATTTAAAGAATTATTATTTTGAATTATTCTTAATACCTAAAATTTGATTTGCGTATTTCAACAGAATTTCAATATTAAAACATTTCTTATGTTCGCAACTAAATTAGTATGGTGGTACCCTTGCCAACTCAGGCAAAAACTTTTTTCTTAACGAAAAAAGAAGAAATTTAATTGATTTTCTTTTTGTTGCTCTTTATTTTCTTACTTTTTCCATTTTTTTGTTTCTGTGCTCATCATAATTATAATTCATTAGTAGCGAAGCAACTCTACCTCTTTTCTTTATTTTTTCATAAACAAAACTCAACAAAATGAAATACATATACACACACATGAATGTACATGTGTAAGTGTTTATGTAAAATATCAAGTGTTTGTACATGTGTGTAAGTAAAAAATACATATGGCTGCTCTTTGAATGGGTGTTAAATTAGCATCTTTGTCTTTTTTTATTTAAAAATTTATTTTTTACTGATTTTTTTTCTTCTTATGTTTTTCTTAGTTCTTTCTTGGCATTCATCTTATTAGTATACAGTGGTTGTCATGGTTAATTTTTCAAGTTAAGTGTAGTCAGTTGTCTTCTATAAACCCACTCACTCCTTTGTAATAACATGTTTAATGCGGCCAGGATATCTATGCGTATGTTGTATGTCTTTATATGAGCAACTTTCACTTCTTCGAAAAGAAATAAAATTCCAACAAAAAGAATTGCAAACTTCACTAAAGCGCCACATACTTGAAGCCAGGGTTACAAATAAATGTAGTATTGAGTGAACATTGGTAATGGTAAAAATTTATTTCTATAGATTTTGTATTAGTAGATAATTTTCAATATTTTTTCTCTATCAAATATGTATATTCTCTTTTGACATATTTTTTTATATCTTTAAAGGATCTATTGAAAACTTTTTCTTCTTAAAGAAAATTAATTATAATTGCATTCCTTCCACAACATTTCTCCCCTTTTTATAAAATGTGTAAAAAATTTATTTTTTAATTCAAAATGTTGACTTTTTATTGAACATTTTTCAAAATGTCCTTTCTTAAAGAAAATTTTAAAAAGTTTCTACAACTATAGAGAATTTCTATAAAGTTTCTCTTTTTATAGGAATATTTTTAAAAATATCGCTTCTTAAAGAACATTTCATAAACAACTTTTTTCCTTATTAAACACTCATACACTTACAATCTTCTTCTCTATGTAATAATACTAGCAGTGAACAGTTGCTTACTTGCGTGCGTATATTTATTTTACAAAAAGTAAAAAATTTAAATAAAAAATCTAAAGTAGAAAAAAAAAGAAAAAAATACCTAGAAGAGCAAGCAAAAGAAACCAACTTATTCTTTAAAAATTCTTTTTGTTACCAAGAGATTTGATGAATGATGTTAAAAGTTGTTGCTGCTGCTTCGTGTGTGGAAACCTTATTCGCATATGCGTCTACTTACAGCCACAATTCATATGAAAGTCTAAAATGAAGAAACAGTAAGCAAAAGAGTAGTAGTAGTTAGATGTAAATATATGTATGTATGTGTAAGTTGGTGGCTGTTCTACTAATTTTTCATTATGTGGGCAACATTTGTGGTTTTAATTTCTTTGTCAAAGTTGTATTAAATGGTTACAGGGAGTTTTCTTCTGTTTCCTTTGCAGGCATTGCGTTTTGACGTACAAAATGAATGTATTCACTTAAGTATAAAATATTTAGTTTGTATGTGTGTGCGTATGTTTGTATTTAGTATGTAAAATATTTCATATTTTATACTTTTCAAACAAAAAAACATGTATTCACTTATATGTACATAAGCATAGAAAGTTTCTTCTTCATATATGATTTTGAAAACGCGAAGAATTTCTTAAATGAAAAAGAAAAATATAAAGTTACTTGAGTGACGAGTGATGAAAGAATGTCAAAATTGTGGTAATTTTTACGAATATGTAATAATCGGTTAGAAAAGCTTGATAGGCATTCGTTAAAATTTAGAAGAAATTATTTAGATTATGGAATATACCAGAAGAGCCCACTACTAATATTGCTTTTAATTAGAATTACACTTCAAAATTTTACTCTAACGTAAATTTTACTCAAAATTAGTACGTTTTTGGTAAGGAAGAATGTAAAATTTTGTTGTATGTTTACTAACGTCATAACTGTAGATCACTAGTATGTGTAAGTAATTTAGAATATACTTATTCGAAACTTATTTATCATAGGCACTGTTGTATAGTAAACGTTTTTCATACAAGACAATTGGACATTTCAATTTTGATAACGAGAGATTTAATTAATAAGCCAAATATAATATAGAAGATCCCGCTGTTTTCCACTTTCTTATATTTTTAAAAATTTTATGTCATCTTGTTTATTTACTGATATAATATTGCTCGGATCCACCGATTATTTCAGAAATTTTATGACAATATAAATATATGTTATATATTAGGACGTTTTCATTTTATTACATTTTTAAATTGTATGTTATCTAATTAATTAAATGATAAAATTTAGTTCCGATCCACCGATGATTTCAGAAATATTAATATATTGATATACAAAAATATTAAATTTTGGAATCTTTTTTTTTCCAAAAAACTAACTAAGTTCCATTACATTAATGGTTTTAAAGTTTTTTTATACTATTATGAGTAACATATATATATATATATATATATATATATATATATATATATATATATATATATATATATATATATATATATATATTATTATATATATATATTATATATATTAAAATTTTTATATCTTAAGGTGAAAATTCTAATGCACAGTGAGACATTTGACATTTTTAGAACGACAAAAATAAAAAACTAAACGCTTTCCAATTGTCTTCTTGTTATTATAGTTAACAGTAAACATTCCATATACTATAAAAAATAACTAAAAATATTGCAGAGTTCCTTTAACCCGAAATATAGCTGCTCAAAGGTGATACTTTTAAATATAAAATAATTTTCTTGTAATATTCCTGAAGCGTTTTAAACAGTATCTAACGGTTGAAAATGTGTTTAAATAGGAAAATGGGTTTTATTAGTTTTTTGCAGAGACTGCACTACAAAGATTTAAATTTTGCATTTTCTTATAAATAAATAGCAGTCTGTATAAAATTGTCTTTCTAAAAATATATATAAATTCAAAATCGAATGCAAAAGTTAACGACCAAAAATTAAATTTTTATTTAATATGTACTTGTAAAAAATGGGCGTGGCAGAAGTCTTATCGTGCTGATTATTATGTAGAGCGTTTGGCCAATTGATTGCTAACTGTAACTAAAATTAGAACAGAATATCACTAAGATTTGATTAATGTCGTTCTAAAAGTGTCAAATGAAATGATTAATCTTTGAAACAATATTTATTTAACTATAGCCCCATTCAAAACCTCTTCCGAAATTAACTTTATTTACAATTTCATTTTGAGTATATTTACTCATTTCAATTTTATATATGAATGAAACTTATAGTTTTTAAAAGGAAAAATGTCCGATGGTTAATTACCAACTTTTACTTTTTCTATAAGTCGAATTTTTTAGATAAATTGATTTATTTCTACCATCTTCCTTCAATAGTTCTGAAAAAAATTTTAAATTAAAGACTGATTTTTGGAAGCATGCAAATGTTTTGGGAACCTAATAATTAACTCAAATTATTAGACTTTTTTCATACATTTTCTTAAGAATTAGAAAAAGATATTCATTATGAAATTATTATTTATGATGGTAATATAAAAGTTATACAAAAATTACTAGCATTATAATTATTACATTAATTTTTTCTCTTACAATTTCTCTTAAATTCAAAACGATTACTCGATTACTAAAAGTCTCTATGGATATTAGAACATAATTTTATTAAAATGCCTACAATAAACTCAAACTGTCGTTGCTAAAATTAACTTTTCAATTGTTTTAAATATTTTGCAATATTACTGTTATTATTCTTTTCAATTTATTCTGCTTTTTACGCAAAAAAATAATAATAAGGAGAAAATCAAATATATTGTTTTTAAATTAAATTTTTAGAAGTCTGTCGAATGGCACTTTGTGGTATTCAACAAATATTTTCAATATTTTCTTATAAAAGTTTTTCTTTGATGTTTGCTTTTACTTTAAAAACGAAAATTCTAGATTTGCTTTCACCTAAAAGTTTTCAAAACAGTTATAGATGTTCGGGAACCAATATTATAAAATTGTTAGATAAATTAAAATATTTGCAGTTAAAAAAAAGGAGTTGCTTATTTTAAACGGATGCAGTAATGTGAACTATCTAACCGATAAATAGAAATTGTTTTTGGGAAAATCTTAGATGATTGAAGTGCTATCGTCTCAAAACTTACGAATTAAAAAAATGTTATTATAAATCATCCATAAATTATATAAGGGTTTATTGGGCGTATGAACAATATTTTTTCAAAATATTTTTTTTTATATATTACTCATACTCACAAGTGTTCTTAATTAGTCTCAGAAAACAAAAATTGCAAGGAAATATGCGCATTAGGTTTTCTAGTTTATATATAGTAAAAAGTTAGAAACCTATATTCGGCTATGCCAAATCTTAAATACCCTCCACCAGCTATTTTATATTAATAGATTTGTAATTAACTTACGTTTAGTCCAGGGAAGACAAAAGCATTGGCATTCGATTTAATGGAATTAATGTTGACTTTGTTGACACAATGAAGAGCTTGGGTGTAACATTAGACAGTGGATTAAATTTTGGTCACCATATATCGGATGTTTCTGCTAAAGTCTGTTGTGTATTGCGAAATTTATATAATTTAAATTGTCACTTACCACTACGGGTAAGAATCAATCTAGCCCAATCACTTCTAATGACACACATTCGGTATTGTTTAGAGATTTCTGTATATAATAGTAATATCTATGCCAAATCTCGTATAAATATAGTAATTAGGTAATGAGTTATGAGTATTTAAGTGACTTTCGGTAGGGGATCTTGCATGGGACTATGACTAAATATGGACCGATCGTGAACATTTTTTTCTTCATATGAATTTTATTGATATTTAAACTCAATTTGTAAAAATAAACACATTTTTCGGGAATAATTTACTTAGCGTGTTTTAAACAACTGATATTTTTAAACAAATTTATTTAATTTAATTTCAGAAGATTTTCGTTAAGTGATGTTTACACAAGAACTAATTACATTAATTTATAAGATAGACTTTAGTGATAATTTATTCTTTTAATCTATTGTTACGATCTTTATGAGAGTTTGCTAATTTTATTAATCTGATTAAATATATGTGATAGTATTAAAATCTTAATGATCAATATTTAAAGTGAATTCTAAAACTTAAAAAAAAACAATTACATCATAATGAATCTATGAAAACTTTTCTTTTTATTGATACTTTATTCTACAATTAATCAGACAGATTAAGAAATAGCAAACATACCAAATAAAAACGCATAATCCTACCATTACATAATACCATCATTATATAAATTACAGTCTTATTAAGTACCAAATCGAACCAACTAATTCTAAACAACCCGCACCTAAAACAAACATAACAGCCGAACATGTTAACCCTACCAAACATACATATATAAAACTAAAATACAACATTCTGATTGGTTAACAATAACTATGTCATGCATTTAATATAATTTTATATGTATATGTGACTAGAATAAAAGCCAATCAAACTATCGCATAGAGTTTAAACAAATCTAGGACATACATTTCTTCTGCGCGCACCCCGCTCATCTAAATTACCTAGAAAATGTGTATAAAATACCAAAATGCTAACAACAAACACACGGACACAAAAACACATAACCAAACAAATACAAAACCCCTAAAATACTTGCTTCTACTTTAACTTTATACTATGTGCAACATTCAACTATACGAGTAGTAGTAAAATAAAATTTCATCAAAGCATTTTTAGTAAAAAGGCGTACACTAAGTTAAACCTCCCGAACCGAGCACCGAAAATAACCGACCGAACTTAGATATACAAACTATACTATTCTCTATATAGACACACATACAAACATATTTACGAAGAGCACACACCCATGGTATACAAATATACTAGAAACAAAAACACAGAAAAAAGGATTCTCTATGTACAACATTCCGTCGGCAAATATTTTCGTTTGGTAACAACAAAAACCACAACAACAACAACAACGCCAGTAGCAGCAACAACAAATGCTACTGTATAAAAGTACATGAATAATTGTTGCTTTTTGCTACACATAGCAAACGAATGAAGAAAACATACACATACATGTGTGAGAATGAATGAAATGAACGAACGAGAAAATTGTTGTTGCTGTTGTTGTGTTATATACTAACACTATGACTATGATTACAACTAGAACAAGCACAACTACTACAAACTAATATGACGTTGATGATTAGATGGTTGTAGAACAAGGCTAGACCAAAACTTTCTGACTACCACTACTGCTATGACTTGTGTGCACCACAACTACATTAGTGTTAATACTTCGTATTTGTGTACATGTGCACACAAAAAGGACGAGATTCATACGAATGTTGTTTATACAGAGACACACACGTAGAAACCCATAAATGAAAGTAAAGGAGAAGGATAAACTGAAGCGCATTGATAGAAATGTGCAAGTTGAGTTTTCTAAGCATGTCATTGGTAGTGTAGAATATTTGCAGCAACTAGTTATTTTGAAATAGGGTTGCCATGTCTTTAGTTTCTAGCAGCTGCTAATAAGAAAAATAACAGCATATTATTTTACATATTGTCGAAGTAAAAGCAGTCGAAGTAAAAAATTGATCGGTATATGTAAATGAAGACACAAATCACTTCAAAAAAAAAATTGGCCATGAAGATGCAGTTGATCACACAGCCAGAGACTGAAGAAAGAATGTAAGCGTAAGGCAGAGAAAAAACCTGTACTTGTATTACTTTCTGATGACCATCACGCTGTTTTGATTTGATCAAGAAATTCAGAGGACAGATTTAAATCTTTTAGAAAATTATATTTTGATCTCAGGGTGAAAATTTCATTGGCCTGTGCTATTTTTCCTATTTTTAGCTAATGTAAAGATCACTAATGTATCAATTCACTTACAGAAGAATAAAGCCACCGTTTTGATACGTAAGGACAAGGATACTGAGAGGAAAACGTATGTTATCCACCTCTTTTATTAAGAATCATCATATTCTGAGTAATTGTACAGTTTATTAAAGAGTGAATGCCTTCGTTTATACACAAAGGAAAAAAAGACGATTTAAAATTATACAAAATTATATAACATCTGTTGTCAAAGTATACACATTGTACTAATTTCGGTACTTTTAAAAATTGACAAATTTCGTTAGAAATAAACTTAATACAACGCTTTCACCTAGTTTTATAACCGATTCATAATGGGCCGAAGATCACATAATATGCTCTAAACCAAATTAATAGTAATAAGTTAATGTAGGAATACCACTCAATCGATGCGTTTTAATGTACTAAACACGAAAAAATAAAACATATTTTTTGGAATGATACTCAGTTCCTTACCAGAGATTGAAAATACTGACCTCAGTGTAATTTTTAAAATTAAAATATTTTAGAATTTTTTGAAATGGGTCTTAAAAATTATGTAATTTTGAGCTGATTACGGCAAAAAAATTTAATTTTTTTGTAGAATATTTTGGTCTACAATATGATTTTAAGTGGGTTGGACAGGAAAATTATTTTAATTTTTTATCGAAATAGGTGTAAAATTGTCGTAGTTTTTAGCTCATACAGAAAAATATTTATGTATGATTTTTGTTTTAGATTGCAGAAAAAAATTTTGAATATATACTGAGATCAAGATTTTCAATCGCTGGTAGGGAACTGAGGATCTTATCAAAACAAATGTTTTTTTAATGTTCCCGTGTTTAGTACATTAAAACACATCGTTTTAGATGAATTCCTAAGACGTCCACGTGACACGCAATAATTTACTCAGCTATATACCTCCTTTATCTTTTTGATGTGTTCGAATAACCACAAAATCTCAACCATATTAAAATTTTTCTCGTCAAAACTTACATACGTAAACCAATATTAATGAATTTTCTTCATAACATTATAAAAATGTTTATATGATTCCATTTCTAATAAAATATCAAATTTAGTCAAGTCAGCCGCCAGTCCATAAATAAAGCATTCAAAAATCTAACCATTACATATCAAACATAAAGGCACATACATACATTATCATGTATAAACTTCCTTCCACGACCCAAAAACTAAACAATGTTGTTTTATAATGAGAAAATACTTTTTATATTTTTTAATATCAACAACATGTAGAACATTTTTCATTTTTTTACTTTCATGTGATCATAAAAAGCCAACAAATACAACAAAAATAAATGAATACATTTTGTATATACGAGTATAAATATCGATAAATTCTATAATAAAATTAAGTTAATGTTGGTAAATGTATTTGCGATAATGCAATGAAAATGAATTTTACCAAATGTTATGGATGTATTTCCTCTTTTTTTTTTCTTTTTGTAACAATTGTGTCATAAAAAATAAAAATAAGTACAAAATGTCAAAATTGCAAAAGATGTTGCCGTTTTTCATCAAAAGTCGCTTGCAAACATACAAACATGCTTATAATTTCATATGTATGTCTTCGCTTGCAGGATAAAAAATAAGAACAATTTAAAAGAAAATGTTACCACTACATGTACACATATTTACACTCACATATATTCGTTTTTATGTAAGTAAAAACATTCCATTAACATTTTTTATTGCAAATTTGTAATTTACAATTTGCATTTTTTTGTTTTACAGCCGTTACATTTTTTATACCTCTGTTTCGTGTTTTTTTATTTTTGCGTTATAAAAAATGGCAATAGAACGTAATTTTGTAATCATAAAAATGCAACATTTTGCCGATGACGATGATAATAATAACATTCATATAACAATCGCACACACATACATTGTATGTATGTATTGGCAAAGAAATATAAAGGAAAACTCCTGAAACAAAAATAAGGACATCAAAAATATGTAATGTAATTTTTTTCTAATATAAAATATAAAAACGACCATGTAACAAAACAATATTGTTATATAATAATATGATCCGTGATGTGATGTTATGATATATTATGTTATTGGTGTTCTCAGAATGTAAATATATATATGTGAATGTTTGTATTCTTAACGATGACATAAGATGTTAAACATTAAACATCATCAAAAAAAGCGCAAAAAACCGGGATAGTATTGACACTTAAATTCATATGTTTATAAATATATTGAAAATCAATCTATTTTACAGTTCTTGGTTAGGAGAGAAAGTCATTTTCCATGCTTTTACATGAAACTCCCATACTGTTTTAGTTGAGTCCTATTTTAGTACTAGAACTGTTCAGTTCTAGTTCAGTTCTAGTTCAGTTCTAGTTCAGTTCTAGTTCAGTTCTAGTTCAGTTCTAGTTCAGTTCTAGTTCAGTTCTAGTTCAGTTCTAGTTCAGTTCTAGTTCAGTTCTAGTTCAGTTCTAGTTCAGTTCTAGTTCAGTTCTAGTTCAGTTCTAGTTCAGTTCTAGTTCAGTTCTAGTTCAGTTCTAGTTCAGTTCTAGTTCAGTTCTAGTTCAGTTCTAGTTTAGTGCTAGTTCAGTTTTAATAGAATAAGCTATCAACATTCGTCTGTCCTTTAGTTGAAAACACTAGTAGAATCATTTTCGTCTACCACCTTTAAACAAACGCTATTTCGAATCTTAATGTGGGTGCTTCCAAACAATATAAGACAGTCAGTTTGTGTGTGTTCTCTACAAAATATAAATTTTGCTTTATAATGTCCTCTAGTATCATAAAAATAAAATGAATATAATATTAAATATTATGTTATTACAAATAAACGTACTCACATACTCTTAAACTCTAACACTAAAAAACCAGAGAAGGGGGAAGGAATTTAAAAAAAGTAAAAAAAAATCGATGGTCGGGGTTAAACCTAAAAGTTTATGCTCTGTATATAGCATGTAAAATAATATTGCTTATATGCCTCTTCTGTTTGTGTGTACTTTAACTAAACCGAAACTTCTTTTATGGCACACATTCTTCTTCCACTGTTTACAATTATCCTTTTTTACGCATGTTTTAGTCGTGGTTCTTGGAATAACGAAATTATTTAAACAAAAAATTCTTCTTGTTGTCTTAAGAAAAGTTTGCTTTTGACAATTTTTTACTGTTTTAATTTTTTGTCGATTTCTACTTTTACATAAATACATATGTATATGTAAACATATACATATATATGTATACCTATATAGTCCTATATTGGGGTTACTAAGCTTACATGGTAAGTATTACTATATACTTATTAAGTAGTCTGTTGCTGAGTGCGTATATGTTACGCATAGTTACATCAAATAAATGAGACTCTAAAAAATACAAGTATTTATGTACCTACATACATATAAATACAAAATTGTTCAAGGATATGAATATATACTTAGTTGTGTAAACAAATATATACAATTGTACATACATATACTTATTTACATACACATATTTATGTATATGCTAATATGTATGTATGTTGAATGTTTGATTTTGCTAAGTGCGTACCAGCAAATTTTTCTTTAATATTTATTTTAATTATTTTATTATTTATAAAATTTAGCTGTGAGGGTTTTAAGTGGCATTTATTTGTATGTATTCAGTATAATTTATAATTCTGTTTGTAACATAACATCAATCTTTTATCATATCTAGCATCATAATTTGTATTATGTTTACATATATTCAAATTATTCTTTGGTAGTTTTTATTTTTGTAATCAAAAATGTATCTATGTTACTATCAGACATCAAAATTTACTAATTTAAAACTTATGTAATGTTACAAACTTTAAATTTGCGAGTCTCGGTATTGAGTACAATATAATGATATTTTTAACGAAATATCTTGATCTTGTATTCGTACAGACTAAACGATCTTTTATTCGATTCGCTAATATACTGATGTACTGAATTTTCCATTAGTCGAAAATTAGATTTTTATTTCCTGGGAACACCATTAAGTAAAGTTATCGCTGCTTTATCCTCGCTTCCATATAAACTACAATCCCCTTTTTTGCTAAAAAAGGGAAAGGTAACTCATTTATTATAGAAATTCCATTGGTAGTACCTATGATCCTTCCTAGAAATTATAAAATGGAAAATGTTTCACCATATATTTTAACCATTACATTAAACAATTTGAAGTCTTTGCCCACAAATACCTAGAAAATGGATTTTTCTATAACAACATATTATATTCAAATTAAAGTTAAAAGTAATAATAAAAAAACGACAACAGCAACAACAATAAAAAAGCTAGAAAAAGGACGTTTTTCCAACATTAACTTTTTATTTGTTTATGTTAAACATTTAAGCGAAATAAGAAAATAAAAATACATTTTAGTAGTAGTGTTTCTATTGCATACTTATGTGTACAAGGATCCCTATATGTACGATTATATTTATTATAAGTGTACAAACATTTTTATATTTATTATCATGTAGCACATATTTTTTATTCCTTATATTTTAAATGTATTTTTTCTTAGAGGGCATTTAAATTATATTTTATTTGCAAGTATACAAAAAGAATTTATATATATTTTTTGAGATAAAAATAATTAGAGCGGCTAAATAAGTACAAAGATATGCATAAAAAAATACATTAAAAAAACTAATTTAAGATAGCAATCTCCTGGAAATAAACAGCATTTCTAATAAAATTTAAATCCCTCACCACCATATAATTTTAAAACTATGATTTCTTTTAAATAACTAATATTTTCTCTACCGATTTTACTGCTTTAAGTAATATTTTTATTATTATATTGCAAAGTTAATTTATTTTTACAGCTTCAAAATAGTTCAATATTGTTAGTACTCTATTTATTATTAACCAACCATATTACATTTTTTATAACTCATTTGTAATTTAAAGCCGCACAAGCACAAATATGTTTATAACCAAAAGTCAATAAAACAAAAGATAGTTATCTTAAAGCCAAAAAGCTCATCAAGTAACCATGAAAGAAAAAAACATAAACCAAAGTAAGTTATACATAAAGCCAGTATAGACAATTTACCAATTTTGCAGATTTTATTCCACCATATTTTAGGAAATAAAACCAAAATAATGTAAAAACAAATAAACTCTAAGGAGTAGACAATGCAGTATCGGCCGCATCAGTACGGGAGCATCACTAGTGGACAAGTGAGTAAAAAATCATGGGCATAATAAAAAATGAAATTATGAATGAATAAAAGTAAAAATTGTTTCATTTTTAACATCTCCAGGGACAAGAAAGAATATAACAATGTTTCATTTTTTAGCTCATGCTCCTCTTTTTCTTCTAGATGTTGTACAAGCGATAGCCTAACATCAAATTGCAAGTAGGAAAAAACAACAACAAATATGCTAAAAGTTTAGTTACTGCTTTTATAATTTTATGAATTTTTATTTTATACGCCTGAATATTGACTATAACTAAAGGAGGCATATTGTAACCAAATACGTAGCACATAAATGTAAAGGGGAAGAGAAAAAGAAAGCATCCTTTTGTATTATATTTCACATAGAATGGCCGGATGCCCATATACTAACATGTTAATGTTATTTTTATAGGCTTTTTCTATAATGTAGATTACCACACGAAGCAAAATCGGCGAACAAAAGTTTATGACATGTTATTAAAAATTGTCTTTGTGTCCCACTGTAGAATACAAAAGGAAACGTCCATCTAGGCATGTTTGTGTCAAACACTCTGACATTTTGGAAGTGAGTTAAAAATGTTGGTAAGGAGTAAAGTTCATGACATTAAAAACGATACAGTTCTTTAAATAAATAAATAAATAAATAAATAAATAAATAAATAAATAAATAAATAAATAAATAAATAAATAAGAGTTGGCGGAAACTTTTTTACGACTGAACTAGAACTGAACTAGAACTGAACTAGAACTGAACTAGAACTGAACTAGAACTGAACTAGAACTGAACTAGAACTGAACTAGAACTGAACTAGAACTGAACTAGAACTGAACTAGAACTGAACTAGAACTGAACTAGAACTGAACTAGAACTGAACTAGAACTGAACTAGAACTGAACTAGAACTGAACTAGAACTGAACTAGAACTGAACTAGAACTGAACTAAAACTGAACTAGAATTGAACTAATAATAAACTGAATAAGAACTAATTTTAACACTAATTAAGTTCCACTGCTCTAAACCAGCCGCTATCTCTCAAAACTAAAAACAGGTATTATTTTTTGCAATATTTGCAAAGTTAAAAAAAAAACTTTTTCGTGCTCTAACTTTTACAATAATGCTACCTCTATATGCCCTTTGCCCAATCCCTCGTTCGTTATAATTTGCTTTTTTTAATGTTTGATTTTATTTTTTATAAATATTTTTGTTTCGTTCATATCTAAGTTTAAAAAATACACGTCTTTAGCAATAAAATTCCTATATACGCTCATAAAAATTGCATGCATATTAAAAATTGTGTTTGCTTAAGAAATAAAAGTTACGAACAGCAGAATTTTTCGTACCACAGCAAAGAAACCAAAAGAAAGTTGACACAAAAAACGAACCGAAATAACGCGTGGTAAAAATCTATGGATGTGACTGCTGCCTGCCATAAGTTAGAAGAATACCATGGAGGAAAAAAGTCACAAAACACTGAAGTACAAAAGAATACATTGTTTTTTTTTTTAGTTTCATGTTAGAGCTGGTGGTGTTGGGGGGATTTTCAGTTTTACTGATCTCCGGCGAGGTAGTTATTGAAGGAGGTTTATTTTTTATAGGCCAGATAATGACATTTTAAAGCGTGAGTAGGCAAACATGTTTTACAATTTTCTGCAGTTTTTTATTTTTACATTTTTCTAAAATATTATTATGTTTTATGCATAATAGTAGTAAAAAAAAGAAACGTACATAAATATTGCGTAATAAAATTTATAATCTAAAATTCATAAAATAAAGTAAAACATGAAATTAGCACTAAACAAAATGAAATAAAAAATACATTTTGCCAAAAAGAATGACATTAAAAAAAATATTATATAAGGATAAAAAAGAGAAAATATGAAATATATAAAAACCAGAAAGTGAAAGATTATTTTAACTGTATATGAGATTTTGATTGGAAAGTATTACCTATTGGGGTAATAAAACTGAGCACGAAAGCGTATTTATATAAATAAGTTTTATGGCAATTGAAACAGATGGCAATTTTAGAATAAACTGAATAAAAAACTAAACTGTAACGAATTCAGTTTATTTTAAAAAAATATTTTAGATTTTTACTACCCGATAAAATTATATATTTTTTTGGTAGTAAAATGCTATTTAAATTAAGTTTGTTTACTCGATAACGAGTTTATTCGAAATTAATAGTAATGGAAATCGTGAGAGCCATGATGCAGTACTAAATGATCAACAATCACAAAAACTAAGCAGACTGATTATATATTATTATATAAAGTGTAGTTTGAAAGCTGTGGTGTATCATGAAGATCTAACTGTAAGCAGACGGTTATTCTTCTTGGCATCTGCAGGTTCTGTTCTGTCTTGAAGAATCATTTAACTATGAGATGAAATTAGATAGAGATAAATAACTCTGTAGTTAGTTAGTTAGTTAGTTAGTTAGTTTGTTTGTTAGTTAGTACTGCCTTTGTCGCGTTTTTATGAGTTATTACTGAAATACGGACCAATCCATACCACATTCCTTATCGTCTTTCAATCTGACATTTGATATCTTTTAAAACTAAAGCAAACTTTACTCCGTTATTTTTGATAACGTATTTCATTTGTATCAGACGCCATTGTATTTATAAAGTCTTAGTTGTTTTTTTCCATCGATATCTCATAACCGAAATCATTTTGGCATTTATTCAACATTTAAGTTTAATTAGAAATGCCTTTTCAAGCGAATAACCTCGTCGATAAACATTATCGTAGGCCTCATCAAAAGTAGCCACCAAAAAAAGATAAAAACAAACAAACAAGTAAAGCTTTTCAGTTACACAAATGCACGCACACCACCAACACTACTTACCAAATATAAACACAAATGCACATATACACAAACACACTTAATCAATAGCAAATCATTAACGAAAAAAAGACTTTCAATGCAATCATAATGTATAGAAAAAATCTACAGCCAACAAAAAATTTAACAAATTACGATTTTTAACAACAAAATTAAAAAAAATCCATTAATATGAGTAAGTAGCCAAAAGGGAGTTTTAGGCTTTGTTAAATGTAAAATGTAAATTTTCAAATTTAACAAACGCAATGCCACAAAATCCAAAGAAGACCAAAAAAAAAAAATAAAAGAAAAAACTTTAAAACACCTACAAATACTGGTTACTGCGTGCAAAAACAACGATTATAAAATATTACGCGCCATGCAATTGTCAATTGTGCGATGGTGACCAAAACATGGGTATACATCAAAAAAAATATATACACCAGGACAGGAGAATAATGTCTGTAATGAAAAACCGTAAGGGAAACCCCAGTTAAATGAAAAGAGAATGAGATGCTAGACCTCACACGCACTCATAATATATACGAAATGAATTTGGTATATTGTTAAAATTGTTAAACTGATGCTAAATAACAAACGACCCACTTAAACATTAAAAAAACACATCCACCAATACCACCTCAACACAATGCCACTACATGGTACATTGCATTACTAGCAACACCCAACCAACTTGCAACACTTTTGCCAAAATGCAATTGAGTTTAATGCCATTCAGAGACACCAAAGAGAGTGAGTGAGTAGTAGAAGTCGGTGCTCCTTGTTTTTTACTATTTTTCGGTAAACAGCCCAAAAAAAAGTAGGAGTAGGCCTTTTTTGGAAAAAATCATAAAAAAAGAAAATTAACAAAAAGTTGCAAAAAAAAGTAAAAATAAAAAACTTTTACAAAACCCAAAGACAAACAACAAAATTATAATAATATTCCAACAACTGCTGCGGCATACAACAACACTGACTGACAATAAAATATGGCGTCTGTAAATTTTTTATCATTATATAAAAAAAAGTTAACATATACATATAACAAATAAAATAAAACAAAAAGATAACAAGCTGAACAAAAAAAAATAATAAAATAAAAAACTACAAAACAACCAAAAAATTTGCAAAAATAAAACTGCCAAGACCCACCCCATGCACTGGAAAAAAATTAAAAAAAAACATTGCCTCAAAAACGACATCAATGACCAGGCCACATATCAACATAATGCATCAAAAACGTAAACATATACTGAAAGACAAAAAAATAGAATTAAAATATGAGAAATTATTATAATTTTTAAAAATTTTTATAAAATATATATTTTTTGAGATTTTTCTGGGAATAAAAAAAAACATTTTTTTTTTAATTTTTAATTTGAAGAGAAATTTTCATTAGAAATAAAATATTTCGAAAATATTCTCCAAAAATATTTTTTTTAATTTGCTTTTAAATAGAATATTTTGAAAGTATTCATAAAAATTTAATTATTACGAATTCTTTTTAAAAAAGTTAATTTTATAAAAGCGAAATATATAACAAATTAAATTTTACAATCATTTTTTAAAAAGAGAGATTTTTCTAGGGATGAAAATAAATTAAAAAAAACAACTTTTAATATGATGAGAAAAATAAATTTTTTACAAATTTTCTGAAAAAATTGAATATTTTGAAAGTTTCTATAAAAACTTAGTTATTACGATATTTTTAAGTTAATTTCATAAAAGCGAAATATATATATAACAAAAATAATTTTACAGAATTTTTAAACATTTTTCTATTAAAAGCAAAATTTTTCAAAAATTTTCTATAAAACGGGAACTTTTCAAAAATTTTCCATTAAAAAATTTTCCAAAAAAATTTATAAAAAAACTTCGAAAATTGTCTATAAAACAAATTTATATATAAAAACATAATTTATAAGAAAGGTAACATTTAAAAGAGAATTTAAAAAACACATAATTCTAAAATTATTAAAACACATTATTCTAAAATATCAAAAAATAAAATTTCCCAAAAATCGAAAATTAATATAAAACTTGTTTTCTACAAAATTTATTCAAAAGTCTGGTATTTACCCCTACAACGAAAACTACACACAGAACATTAAAGGCCGACAACAAATACATAAACACACGCATGTAAAATAAAAAAAAATGCAACTAACGCGACTGACAAAATAAAAGTAAAAAGCCCAAAACATAAAAAACACATTCAAAACACCAAAAAAAAAAAACGAAATAAAAAAACAACATACACAAAACAAAAAACTAAAAAAACAACAGAACTAAGAATATTTTTATTTTCAATCAGCCAATAAAAATTCAGCCATCGTTGAGGCTTGTGTTGTACTATTTTTACTTTTTTGTTTTAAAAACTTTTTTATTTTATTTTGTTAAATACGTTAGCAAAACATCAACAACATCATGCTACGTCAGTTGCAATCAAAAAAAAAAAAAAAAAAGAACTTAAAACAAACTCATACTCATACAAATTACGCAGCAGGCCTACAAAACTACGCAACACACACTCTCATAATACAAGAGATAAACATGCATTTTACCCCATCGATAGAAATCTCACCATACCATTTATTGGAAATATTTATGTAGGTACCCACCGTACATAGTAGTAGTTGTTAGTTGAAATAAATATTCAACATACATGCACAAAATGCATGCAACTCTCTGTCAAAATGCAATTTCTCTCTGTTGCAGTTATTGTATGCGAATGCATTTTGCTCTGTTGCAGCAAGCAGCATGGTTTACTTTTTGGTTTATTTGTAACACTTTTTCTTGTTTTTTTTTTTTCTGTAACACACATATACAAACGAACACATACACGCACACATCAATAGGAAAAAAAGGAATCAAAACAAAACCAAAAAATAATAATAAAAACAAAAAAACGTGTAATCAAAAATAAAACTAAAACATCATAACGAAACGCAGACAAAGTGGAGAGAGTGAAATGACATTACAAAACAACGCTAAAGTCGGCGAAAAACTGGTTGGAATATATACAAACTGAATGAATGCATACAAAATACGAACGTACATAAAAATATTTACGCACAAAAATGAACCACAACATCAGACCGGACACAGGCAAAGCATGAACATAAATACGAAATTCAACAAACTGATAGTAGGACTGAAGAAAGGAAAATTGTCTAAAAAGAAAGGATTTGTCCATATGGAAATTTGTTCAGTATTGTCTTTCGTAAAATAACGTTCTCTACAAAAATATTTTTTTTAATAAAAATTTTCTATAAATAAGAAATATAATGAAAATTTTGGATAAAAAAATCAACAAAAAAGAATTTAACAAAGAAACATTCTTTAAGAAATTAATATAAATTAACATTGCTTCTAAAGATTACTTTTATGAAAATTTTCTATAAAAAGGAATTTTAATGAAAATCTTCCATAAAAGGAACATTTACTATAAAAAAAAAAACAATTCAACGAAAATAAAAATAAAAAGAAAATTTAACGTCAAATTTCTATAAGAAAATTACACAAACAATTTCATATCAAATTGCATTAACAAAATCGAAATTGCTGTAGAGATATAGAATATTTTATTTATGATAAACTATTTATCTAACTTTGCTCCACTGTACTGTAAAACAAATAACATAAACATGTATAGAATGTATGTTTATATTTATATGTGTGCGTTAGGCTGCATTTTAAAATATACATGTTGGCAATTTTAAATGCAAGTGTTGGTGCGTGTTTATGTGTGTTTGGTTAAAAAACAAAAATGGAACAAAAATAAAATTGAACACATACACACACACTTACAAATAAACTCGTTCATATCCTAAACTCCAAATACTTGTTGTACAATTGTGTTTAAAAATACACATACAAAAATGTGTTTCATACATACATTTGTATGTGTGTAAATATAAATATGCGTTTATATTTATTTCCGTTTTTTGTTGTCCTTATATTTTGATGTGTGGTCCTTTTTCGCCCCGGAATGAGAGTAGAGTTTACAACAAAAAGGTGTATTTATTGCCGAATCTATGTTGTTGTGTTTATCATCAATATGCAAGTTTTGTATGCGTGTGTGCATGTGTATGCTTTCGTTTTTTCTGTATGTATAGTTTGTTTTTAAAAAATATTATATTTGACTTTGTTGTTATTGCATTAAAAAAATATTGTTTAATAAAAATAGTACAGTAGCGTTTTACAATCTAATGTAAGTTTGGTAGGTTGCAAATTTAATACAATTTAGTTGAGCAGCTGGAGCGTATGAGGAATTTTTGTGTTTGCATTTTGATGTTGACAAATATTTGTCATACGTTTTTTTCAATTTTTTTTTTTTTTTTTGTATTTGGTGATTAAATATAAAATATTTTAAGGCGAGGGGAAATGAGTGCTGATAAATTTTAGATTAGAGCATTGGTTTTGTTTAATATTAAAGTGAGACTATTGATTTGAATGGGTTAAAAAGGCAGATAAAAATAGCTATATATTTTTAGAGGAATTATTAAAATAAATTTTGAATACTTTGGGTTCATTTAAAACATTTGTCAGCAAAAATTGTATTTTTTTTTTAATATGCATAAATCAATAGCATTGGTTTGTCATTTGGAATTTACTAAAATAAGTGTAAAAATAGTACCTTGAATCGTTTTTTCTTATTTTTTCGAAAATAGTTACAGGTCCTAAAATAAAGATTTTAACAGTTTAATAAAGATCAGCTAAACACATAATTTGTTTTTGAATTCCACTTACTACACAAATTTGCAAAAGGTACAATTTTAATCTCTATGTCTTTTCTCATACCCTCTCTCAGATTAAAATTTTAACAAAATCGTTTCTTCTTTTTAAACCGCTCCTGTTTCCTATAATTTCTACACACATGAAAACTGAATAAAACAACTCATCATTTGTATAGAGTTTGTTTACATTTTTCCTCTCGTTCTCTAACTAACATCACAATCAAGTGGGGCAATTGTAGTATGATTTCTTTTTTCAATACACACAACAACAAACACACACTCTCTACACAAATATTAAGGACTTTTATTTTATTTTTATGAAATAAAAGAATTTATTTATAAAAAATTATAAAAACTCATTTAGATTTTTTCACATTTGTTTTCTTCCCTTTCCCAGAGTCGACTGAACGACTGCAGTCAACACAACATGGGATGAGAGAGCCAAAAAAACGAACTAATGGTCAGCTGGTAGGTATGTATGTGAATGAAAACAACGGCAACAAATACAACAACAGCAAAGACATAAATAAATGTTTGCCTTTTGGCCGCAACAGACATGAATGTGAATGCTGGCGAGTCAGTAGTGAGTGGGTTTATATGGGCGCACACACACGCAAACAACATTTGATAAATGCATTTTACATGTGAACACCTTTTTTTCTCTACAAAAATCGAGTGCAAATCTAAAATGGGAGGCGGAGGGAGGTCATATAATATTTTGTTATTCACCAAAAAATAAAAATAAACTTTTTAAAACATGAGCAAAATGCTAAAAAAGTAAAACAAAACAACAGTTTTTTTATTATTTTTATGCACAAAAAAACTGCAATATTTAAATGTAGAATAAATGGCCGGCGAAGTGAAGAGACAGGAAGTAGAATAACAACAAAAATATAATGAATTTGTATGTATGTACATATGCAGGCATTGAGTGCGTGGATTTGTGTGCGTAAAGAGTGGGATTGTGTTGCATGAAAATACACACTTATAAACACATTCGTATTTGTTTGATATATAAAATAAAACTGGCAAAACTCCGCCCTCTGTTCAGGATTTTTTGGACAATTCACAAAATCGGGTGATGGTAAGGATGGTCAATATTAAAACGCACAAACAAACTTATGGCATTAAATACAAAAAATATAAAAAAATTTGCAAAAAAGAACCTAATAAAACTAAAAAACAAAATTTCACCAAAAAAAAAGAAAATTGTGAATATGCAGCAGAATTACAAACACTCACACATATTGATATGTATAAAACCATGTGTGTGTGCTAATTTAAAATGCAATAGTAGCTACGCATACAATTACATAAACATCAGTTTTAATACACTTGCATATAATTCTATGTGAAAAAATAGCCAGACATACATTTATAAAGTTTTAACAGGATACTTTGACCATTTAAGGCAATACATACTCCATAACCGATTTTGCCAAGGTATGAGCACCAACATTTGGAAATGACCAACTAGCTGGGCTGTTTGGTCATCATGATGATGATCATCTGTAATAGACAAAAAGTTTAACCCACCCTTTTTTAGCATGCACTGTCGTTAATATTTCTCGAATTAAACAAATAAAAGTTACCGATGCGTGGTGAAATTATTAGTAAAAATGCATACAAATAATTCAATATTAACAACAAAAAATATTCAATACTGACTGGGTGCATAACTCTATCTTGGAAGGGCTTAAAGATTATTAAATTTTACGCATTTTAAGGAAAGGGTATTTAAAATAGATATTCTCTTTAAATTTAGAAATTTATGGTAGTGTGTACAGGGGGTGCATTTTAGTACGTGGAACTTGCATGCCTATCAGTACGTGCAGTAGGTATGCTTTAAAGATTTCAAAACTCCCATATACTAGAGACTATAGACTATACTATAGGCAAGACTATATATTACAGACTAGACTATAGACTAGACTATGGACTAGACTATAGACTAGACTATAGACTAGACTATAGACTAGACTATAGACTAGACTATAGACTAGACTATAGACTAGACTATAGACTAGACTATAGACTAGACTATAGACTAGACTATAGACTAGACTATAGACTAGACTATAGACTAGACTATAGACTAGACTATAGACTAGACTATAGACTAGACTATAGACTCGACTATAGACTCGACTATAGACTATAGAATAGACTATAGACTAGTCTTTATATTTTTACGTAAAGCTCTAATATCTCTATGCATAGGATAAAGGGAAAATTAATCAAAAAGTATGGCCCTAAGATATTGTCACTTAAGTAGTTTACGTGATGTGACAAAAACTATACTTTTCGGCAAAAAAATGCCACATATATACTTTATATCAGATCAAATTTTTGAAGCACTTTTACAGCTCAACCATGTTGTAACTTCTTATCCTTTTTCGCTTTGTGAAAGATGTCTTAAAACTACTTCCAACGTTTTCAATCATTGCAAAGTAGCAATACAATATTTTTCTAAAATCACAATTCTCAATTAATGAACCTCAAATTTTTTAGTTCTTAACCTATTTTTTAAAAATATTTCTTTCTCAAATTTAAACCGTACATATTTTTAAATTTAGTGACACTTAATTACAATTTAAACACATTTAAAAATCATTTTAAATATTTACCATTGCAAAAATATTTACATTATAAATAAGATGATCGTCTCTTCATAATCTTCAAGACAAATAAGTTTTTAAAATATGACATTAAAAATGATTTATGATGTACAAATTTTAAAGACTTTTTAAAATTTTTAATAATTAGTCTAAATTAAAACAAGCTAAAATTATTAAACAACTAAAGAAACTATCTCTTGTTTTTTTTTTTTCCTAATAAAATGCATTGTCAAGTGAAAATTATTGTGTGGCACAACATACAGCATTCTTTTGCAGTTTAAAAATAACTACTCAGCCACTTGTCAAATCAATGGAGCATCATCATTCGGCTGATCACTGTGGTATTATGAACAGAGTTTCTTTTTTTGTGTTTTGTCTAAGAAACGCAGTCAACACAGTAGCAGTATTATGATCATGCCCATCATTTTTGGCACAATGTGAAACAAGTTCATCTGCCTGCTGAGTTTTGTAGAAAAATAAAAATATTTTTTTTATTGTTGAATTAAAAACACATGCATTTTATTTTGTTTGTTGCTGTAGATATTCCGTGGCAATAACATACAGTTCATGAAATTATATTAGATGCATTAAAATATTTACTACCTTTTATTTAAATTAAAGAAGAATTTAATGATTTTTTCAGAATAATTAGAAGAAAGATTTTTATAGATTTTAAAAAGTATTTAAAATCATTTTAAGACAATATTTCATAAATATTTCTAATATATTTTTCAAATAATATTAATAAGTCTATATGTCCGTCGGTCTCTCCATCTATATCTCCGTCTGTCTGTACATCTGACGAAATAAATTTTCTAATTATTTAATCACACAGTAGTGACTATTGAAATTGTTTTCTGAAAGGCCAGTTGTATGTGGGCTATGCGAAAACGTGGACTTATTTACAAAAAAATTATTTATATATTAATTTAAATTATTCATCGCACCTAATCAAATTACCCTCACTATTTCACAAAGTGGCATCGTTCATTTAAACACTTTAGCATGTATATAATTTCTTTAAGACTAACAAATAATAATGAACAAAACTATCAAAATCTAGTATATCAAATGCGGTAATATTTTAGTTCAAAAAAAAAAAAAACAGAAATTATCTTAAAATTTTTTTTTCGTTATAGATGTGTCGATGTATGCAAGGAAATAATTGTACTTACGAAAAACAAATATCTTTTAGATTTTAAGTTTTATATTTTTAGTTTCGTAAAATGTTTAATATTTATTTTCTTTTTAGTTTATACTAAAACAGAAATATACATACATATATCTTTGTAAATTCAACTAATTTAATTAGAGAAAAAATACTTATTTTCAATTACATCAATTGTTTGTTCTTATGTATGGGTTTTGTAGCAAACAAATATCACAATGCTGAAACATAAATATGTACATATGTATAGTTTTTGCCGATACAAAAATACATTTATGTTTGTATGTTCATAGTGCCAACGTATTATAGCTTATTATCTAATATTTTTCTTAAATGTTTAATAGAAATTATTAAAAATCTCTTGGCAACATAATGATGAATTTTTTTCTCATCTAAAGTGCAAATTAGGTAAAAATTTTATGAATTTTATCTTCTCAACAGGTAATATGAATGACACCTTATTTGTGTATGAATGAAAATTTAGCATACATTTTTCATATAAACACAAATATGTAAGAACTTATTTTTTTAATATTTATACACTCATATACATATGATTAAGCAAATGATTTATTTACATTTTGGATATGTTTATTCAGGTCATAATTATGAATATAATTTAAAAAACTAATAATCATTACTAACTAATTTCTAATTCACAATATTCGTTCTAAAAACATAATCGTGATCGATTTGTGGTTTTAGCAATTTCAAAATCAATAATTTAAACTGAATTGTAATGGTTATTAAATTCATTTGTGAATTTAGTAAATGCCGATGACTTTGATTAAGGATTGAAACGTAAGAACATCAAATGTTAATAGCTGTAACCGAAATTTCGGTTTTCGTTATCCCAACGAAAACTTATATTGAAAAGTAAGATGTTAAAATTATAACAATTTTTAAAATAATATTTTAAGATTTTGTTCTAGCACAATATTAACTACACTGGCTTACAAATAGGAAGTTTGGTTAATATAAGGTTAGGGTATTCAATTATTTGGGTTTTAGTCTTATTCGGTTTATTCGACAAATAATTATTTAAGGTTTTAAGTTAGCCAGATAATAATTGGATAATTCAAAATTATTCGGTTAATCGAATAAAAGGAAACTGATTTTCATTAATATCATTTCATTTTTAAAATATATTTCTTCCTATAACATACAAAATTATAATTTTCCACTTCTTAAATTGAGTAGGTACATTTTTTAATTAAGTTTTTTTTTTCAAATATTAGAAATTATTTGTTGAAATTTGAAATATTTTCTGTATAAAAAAATATGTTATTATACCCTATACCACTATAGTGGGGAGGGTATTATGCGTTTGTGCTGAAGTTTGTAACACCCAAAAATATTGGTCCTAGACTCACCTTAAAGAATCACTTTCTGAGTCGATTTAGCTATGTCCTTCTGTCCGTCCGTCTGTCCATCCGTCTTTCGGTCCGTCCGTCTGTCAGTGTGTCTATGTAAACCTTGTGCGCACGCTACAGGTCGCAATTTTCAAGACAATTTGATGAAATTTGGCACATACTCTTTTTTCAAGGATGAACGCTACTGAAAATGGTTGAAATCGTTCCATTATTTCTCCTAGACCCCATACAACCGTACCCCCCGAATTGGGCATTTAGGCTCATAATCATTAAAAGTTTTATAGAACAATAAATGACAATACTAATTTTTATAGTGATCACTTGACCCTAGCCCCCATACAAACTCCCCTTCAGGTCACAATTAACTTATAATTACTAATAAAACGATAAAAATCTGCATAAATGACTTTGAAGTAGACGTTAATTCATCTAACAAAATTTATAAGGATAGGCCCATATGTAATTCTTCTCCCCTATGAGCCCTCTTGCAGAAAATCTCTTTTTTTGCCAACAATAAGTAAAAATATTCCACAATAAAATGCTTTATTTAAAAAAAAACACACAATTTTAACATACTGGCTGGTCTGCAATGTCCGACTATAAATTCATACTTGTTAATTATATGTTTTTGAGATTTTTTAAGGTGTGAATTCTAGAATTCACACGTTCCAATGAACTAGTGTATAATTCTTGCTAAAGAACTTATTTGAAATACTTAAAAAACACAACACTGTAGAATTAAAGGCGGTATCATTATTTCCAAGATTTCTTTTCAGAAATCTGAAAGTTTCTGGGTTTCTATATGAACCGATTCTAGAAATATGGAAATAAGAAAGAACATTTATTTCAGTAGTTTTGTTTTCGTGAAAAATTTTCTAGCAGAATGCAGGATATTGCACATTTTTAATACCAAACAAAAAAGTAATATTTGTGCAAAATTTCAACCCTCTAGCTCTTACCCTTCGGATTTTATAATGCTGTCAACAGACAGACATCGCTAGATCATCTTAGAATTTAATAAGGACCCAGAATATATATAGACTTTGTTAATCTATGATCAATATTTCGATGTGTTTAAAACAGAAAGACAAAATCAATATACACCCCATCTTTTCTGATGGTGGGTAAAAGAAGTCATTACATAGATTTTATATTGTTTATAAAAAATTAGTAGACTCTTTCTTAATATAAATTTTAAGATCATCTATTCATATCTTTCTTTATGTTTGTTGATACAACGAACACACGGATGAAGGTAGAGGATTGAATTATTGCACTAATATATTCTATTCAGAAAATGAGCAGTTCATGTATATTAATCCTTATAAAACATTGCATGAATAAGTTCTATTCGGATGGATGGCGAACATTGAACCATATTAATTTTTAGAACTTAATAATACCAGTACATCGATAAAGATTTTTTTTTTTGGAACAAATATCTTTTCCCCAAATTTTATATTAAAAAAGGAAATATAAAATGAAATTTAATTTCATAAGATTATGTCCATTATAAACCCTATCCCCAATTAAGAATATAAAAAAATTACATTAAAGTTCATAATAATATTAAATGTACTAGTATAGCGGTGGTTTATAGAAAATCAAATCTTAAATAATAATTTAGCCTATTTTTTATATAGGACACCAATAAAACCCATCTTTCAAAACAAACTTTAATTTACAACAATTTAAAATTGTTTATTTTTTAATATTCGACAGACAGTCTAGACTCGGCCTTCTATAAGGATATAGAATATTTCCTGTGGGAAAATTAAATTCAGATATTGTAAGACAAAATTAAAAACTTAGACCGACTTACGAAAGCTTGAGTTACCTAGTTTTAAACATTCGTTGCTATTTCAAATGATGTTATGTTGGGGTGAGCTGGACTAAATTATTATTGAATAAAATATTGAAAATGTTCCGATAACCACTTTTCAAGTACACTTTTCAAAACCTCAATTATATCTACTTCGTCCAATCTCTCTACAACCCACTGTTGATCTAGTGCAACAAATGTGTAGCAACAAAATTGAAAGCATTTTCAAGTCATACCATCTTTGGTAATTTTATAAACAATTTTGTTGTTTCATTACATCGACATCATTGGTGTTCTTTTTGTTGTTTCTTGAGAAAAATACAATAGAACAAATTGTATTATTATCATTTTAATAATATAATTTTAGAACAATATAAATATATTTTATACATATATTTGTATTATAGTCCTGCGCCTACCACACTGCGATCTCTATTCCCTTCATGGCCCTAGCGGTGCAGCTTGTCATCATCTAAGTTGCATTGACTCTTTGTCATTACTTTTTGGCATCTCTCAAAACATTTGTTGTTTCTTCTAGTTTTTTTTTGCAGTTTTTTGTTGTTGTCAGATTTAAATTCATGTAAATTGTCTAAAAATCTCTCTGAAAAATGATTTTAAAATAAATATATATTATGCTTTGTTGTTATTGTTCTACTCTAAAGTGATTTGTTTTAATAATAATTAATTGCATATGTATGCGTGTAACTGTGCGTGAGTGTATAAGTGAGTTAGTGTCATATGAAGGGAAGAATCATGTTGATTTAAAAAGACGTTGATCTGTATCAACTAGAATCACTCTGGTCGCTGCAACATTCGCATAAACATACCATCCGGTTGTTCCGTTGTTCATTCTTTTTCAAGTGTCAGTACAGTGTAAGTGTTAAGAAAAACCAGATAAACGTTTTCGAAAAAAATTGGATTAAATATTAAAAAAGAATGATATATTATAAAATTAAATCCTTTGAAAAACGTGTTTGTAATTTTGTTTTCGTTTTGTTAATCCTTTTAGTAATCTAAACCAACGCCAAAATGTGTGATGATGAACCCTCTGCTCTTGTCGTAGACAATGGATCTGGTATGTGCAAGGCTGGTTTCGCTGGTGATGATGCCCCACGTGCCGTCTTCCCCTCTATTGTTGGCCGTCCACGCCATCAAGGTGTGATGGTCGGTATGGGTCAAAAGGATTGCTACGTTGGTGATGAAGCCCAGAGCAAACGTGGTATTCTTACATTGAAATATCCCATTGAACACGGTATCATCACCAACTGGGACGATATGGAAAAAGTATGGCATCATACCTTCTACAATGAATTGCGTGTAGCCCCTGAAGAACATCCCGTCTTGTTGACTGAAGCTCCTTTGAATCCCAAAGCCAATCGTGAGAAGATGACTCAAATCATGTTTGAGACCTTCAACTCACCCGCCATGTATGTTGCCATCCAGGCTGTATTGTCTCTATACGCCTCTGGTCGTACCACTGGTATTGTATTGGATTCTGGTGATGGTGTCTCTCACACTGTACCCATCTATGAAGGTTATGCTTTGCCCCATGCCATTCTCCGTTTGGATTTGGCTGGTCGCGACTTGACTGATTACTTGATGAAGATCTTGACCGAAAGAGGTTATTCCTTCACCACCACTGCTGAACGTGAAATTGTACGTGATATTAAGGAAAAATTGTGCTATGTTGCTTTGGACTTTGAGCAAGAAATGGCTACTGCTGCTGCCTCCACCTCATTGGAGAAGTCGTATGAATTGCCTGATGGTCAAGTCATCACCATTGGCAACGAACGTTTCCGTTCCCCCGAAGCTCTCTTCCAACCCTCTTTCTTGGGTATGGAATCTTGCGGTATTCATGAAACTGTCTACCAATCCATCATGAAGTGCGATGTCGATATCAGAAAGGACTTGTATGCCAACAATGTCTTGTCTGGTGGTACCACCATGTATCCTGGTAATTTTTATAGCAACTGTTTATTTTCGCATTTAGAACTTTTTTTAATTTATATATTTTTCTCAATACTCCTAGGTATTGCTGATCGTATGCAAAAGGAAATCACTGCCTTGGCTCCATCTACCATTAAGATTAAGATCATTGCCCCACCTGAAAGAAAATACTCCGTATGGATTGGTGGCTCCATCTTGGCCTCCTTGTCTACCTTCCAACAGATGTGGATCTCCAAACAGGAATACGATGAATCCGGCCCCGGCATTGTCCACCGCAAATGCTTCTAAACATTTCTTGTTGATTTTCTTTTTTATTTAAGCGTAAAAGACATGATTATTTAACATCTTCAACAACAACATTTGGGTAAAACAACGTAGCTTCTAACTGACCACCAACAAGTACCAGAGCTGCTGTTGCGCTTCGAAAAGAAAAACTCACCCACTTCAAAGTAACAAAAACAAAATTTTTGTTTTAGAAATGTCCTTTTTTGTATATTTTTTGTTCATTTTGTTTTGTAAGTAATAAAAAATAATAATAAAAACAAATACATTAAAAGCATGGTTTAAAAATTAATAAATGATAAAAATTTTAAGAATCGTATGTGGAAAATGAAGACAGTTTGTGTGTGTCTAATTTAAAAAAAAAAATAAAATAAAATTATTCTGCTTATTTTATTTATTTAGCAAAACAATCTTGACAATGCAGGTGCCTGAGGAATTCAATGTCATTAGTTTTGTGTGGGTACATAAAGAATGTTGACTAAAACTCCTAAAATATTGAAATCTTGCCAATTATTTTCAGCTCAACTAAATTTATGTTGTAATGACAAATTTAGAAACATGAACTAGGTATTATTGGGGTTGAATGATTTATTTTTAGATTGAGATATGGACCTGCAATTTAGAGAAATATTTTTAAGGAAATATTTCTTGAACTTGGTTAGTTTATTTCTAACATTTTGTAGAAAACATTAAATATTTTAATGTGCCTTATATTTATCATCAAAAACTTTTTACCAGGAATATATTGCATCATAAAGATATTTTCCAACCAACCATACAAAGTGTAACTTTGTTGTACCAACAAAAGTCGCCATCACACACAGCATTTTGTATGAGAAATCATAAATACAATTTTAGCCAATACACCATTAAAAAAAGGAACTAAATTTTATATTTTTTGCCCCTACAAATTGCTTGTTTACGCTAATTGTTTTTGTTTTTTTTTTCCTTTTTTGAAAAATTTTAATGCACAACTTCTTGGTATGTACAGCAATATTTATTTCTTAGCATTTTTACAAGTTTTTTACAACATTACTAGAAAAAAATATTTCTTATTTTCGCTGTTTTATTGAACCATTAAAACGCATTTTTACAACTCAGTTGCAAAGGCTAAGAGAAATAAAAACAAAAAATAAATGGCAAAGGAGATGTCTTTTCTCGTGGGAAGGCAATGGTGTGATTTTAGGATGATGGCTACTAGATGGTCTATTGAAAAATAAAGATTTGAAAACAGAAACATATATAACGGTCGAAAAATATCATAAAAATAAATACAAGGTTTCTTTTTTCTTTTACATGGAATACCCTACGAAAAATAAGGCAATTTGGTTTGTTCAAAAGTTTAGACATAAAAAGTTAAAGTGGAAAAAGTAAAATTGGCATATTTCTAATCTATTCTGTAAACTAAATAATTATAGTAATTCATAAATTTGTTAATATACTAACCATACAAAAGTCATTATTAGACTAGCCCATATCCTAGTAAAAAAGCTTTAAACACCTATTCAAATTTCACTTTAAAGGCATTTGCATTTTTTTCTTTTACCTGCCCTAAAACCTACTAAACGATTTAAAGTTTTCAAAAATACAACTTTTTTACATTGTACGCAAATTATTGTAAGTTCGCCATTTTTATAGCCATTTTTTCTCTTAAAGTTTCGTGTTTTGGAGGAAAATATAGGTGATCACAAAATATGGTTATAAACGATTTTATTTTTTGGAACAAGAAATCGAATTTTGGAGGAAAATATGAGTGATTACAAAACAAGGTTATTTTTCAATTTAAACGCGTTTTAACGAAGTTAGAGCCGATTTTATTACAAAATAAGGTTATTTTTCAATTTAAACGCGTTTTAACGAAGTTAGAGCCGATTTTATGTTTTCAAACAAAAAATCTATTTTCGGAGGAAAATATAGGTGATAAGGTTATTTTTTAATTTAAATGCGTTTTAATGATGTTAAAGCCGATTTTATGTTTTCGAACAAAAAGTCGAATTTTGTAGGAAAATATAGGTGATCACAAAATAAGGTTATTTTTCAATTTAAACGCGTTTTAACGAAGTTAGAGCCGATTTTATGTTGTCGGACAAAAAACCGAATTTTTGACTAAAATATAAGTGATCACAAAATAAGGTCCTTTTTCAATTTAAACACGTTTTAACAAAGTTAGAGCCGATTTTATGTTTTCGAACAAAAAGTCGAATTTTGGAGGAAAATATAGGTGATCACAAAATAAGGTCCTTTTTCAATTTAAACGCGTTTGAACGAAGTTAGAGCCGATTTTATGTTTTCGAACAAAAAGTCGAATTTTGGAGGAAAATATAGGTGATCACAAAATAAGGTCCTTTTTCAATTTAAACGCGTTTTAACAAAGTTAGAGCCGATTTTATGTTTTCGAACAATTTAAACGCGTTTTAACGAAGTTAAAGCCGATTTTATGTTTTTAATTAAAACGCGTTTTAACGAAATTGGATCCGATTTTATGTTTTCGAACAAAAAATCGATTTTTGGAAAAAAAAAATATGTTTTCGAACAAAAAATCGAATTTTGGAGGAAAATATGGGTGATTACAAAATAAGGTCCTTTTTCAATTTAAACGCGTTTTAACGAAGTTAGAGCCAATTTTATGTTTTCGAACAAAAAATCGAATTTTGGAGGAAAATATAGGTGATCACAAAATAAGGTTATTTTTCAATTTAAACGCGATTTAACGAAGTTAGAGCGGATTTTATGTTTTCGGACAAAAAGTCGACTTTTGGAGGAAAATATGGGTGATTACAAAATAAGGTTATTTTTCAATTTAAACACGTTTTAACAAAGTTAGAGCCGATTTTATGTTTTCGAACAAAAAGTCGAATTTTGGAGGAAAATATAGGTGATCACAAAACAAGGTTATTTTTCAATTTAAACGCGTTTTAACGAAGTTAGTGCCGATTTTATGTTTTCGAAAAAAAATTGAATTTTGGAGGAAAATATAGGTGATGACAACATAAGGTTATTTTTCAATTTAAACGCGTTTTAACGAAGATAGAGCCGATTTTATGTTTTCGAAAAAAAATCGATTTTCGGAGGCAAATATAGGTGATCACAAAATAAGGTTATTTTACAATTTAAACTCGTTTTAACAAAGTTAGAGCCGATTTTATGTTTTCGGACAAAAAATCGAATTTTGGAGGAAAATATAGCTGATCACAAAATAACGTCCTTTTTCAATTTAAACGCGTTTTAACGAAGCTAGAGCCAATTTTATGTTTTCGAACAAAAAATCGAATTTTGGAGGAAAGTATTGGTGATCACAAAACAAGGTTATTTTTCAATTTAAACGCGTTTTAAAAAAGTTAGAGCCGATTTTATGTTTTCGAACAAAAAGTCTAATTTTGGAGGAAAATATAGGTGATCACAATATAAGGTTATTTTTCAATTTAAACGCGTTTTAACAAAGTTAGAACCGATTTTATGTTTTCGGACAAAAAATCAAATTTTGGAGGAAAATATAGGTGATCACAAAATAACGTCCTTTTTTTAATTTAAACGCGTTTTAACGAAGTTAGTGCCGATTTTATGTCTTCGAACAAAAAATCGAATTTTGGAGGAAAACATAGGTGATCACAAAATAAGGTTATTTTTCAATTTAAACGCGCTTTAACAAAGTTAGAACCGATTTTATGTTTTCGGACAAAAAATCGAATTTTGGAGGAAAATATAGGTGATCACAAAATAACTTCCTTTTTCAATTTAAACGCGTTTTAACGAAGTTAGAGCCAATTTTATGTTTTCGAACAAAAAATCGAATTTTGGAGGAAAGTATTGATGATCACAAAACAAGGATATTTTTCAATTTAAACGCGTTTTAACGAAGTTAGAGCCGATTTTATGTTTTCGAACAAAAAGTAGAATTTTGGAGGAAAATATGGGTGATTACAAATTAAGGTTATTTTTCAATTTAAACGCGTTTTAACGAAGTTAGAGCTGATTTTATGTTTTCGGACAAAAAATCGAATTTTGGAGGAAAATATAGGTGATCACAAAATAAGGTCCTTTTTCAATTTAAACGCGTTTTAACGAAGTTAGAGCCGGTTTTATGTTTTCGAACAAAAAATCGAATTTTGGAGGAAAATATAAGTGATCACAAAATAAGGTCCTTTTTCAATTTAAACGCGTTTTAAAGAAATTAGAGCCGATTTTATGTTTTCGGACAAAAAATCGAATTTTGAAGGAAAATATGGGTGATCACAAAATAAGGTCCTTTTTCAATTTAAACGCGTTTTAACGAAGTTAGAGCCGATTTTATGTTTTCGGACAAATAATTGAATTTTGGAGGAAAATATGGGTGATCACAAAACAAGGTTATTTTTCAATTTAAACGCGTTTTAACAAAGTTAGAGCCGATTTTATGTTTTCGAACAAAAAATCGAATTTTGGAGGAAAATATATGTGATCACAAAATAAGGTTATTTTTCACTTTAAACGCGTTTTAGCGAAGTTAGAGCCAATTTTATGTTTTCGAACAAAAAATCGAAATTTGGAGGAAAGTATTGGTGATCATAAAACAAGGTTATTTATCAATTTAAACGCGTTTTAACGAAGTAAGAGCTAATTTTATGTTTTCGAACTAAAACTCTATTTTTGGAGGAAAATATAGGTGATCGCAAAATAAGGTTATTTTTTAATTTAAAAGCGTTTTAACGAAGTTAGAGCCGATTTTAGGTTTTCGAACAAAAAATCGAATTTTGAAAGAAAATATAGGTGATCACAAAATAAGGTCCTTTTTCCATTTAAACGCGTTTTAACGAAGTTAGAGCCGATTTTATGTTTTCGAACAAAAAATCGAGTTTTGGAGGAAAATATGGGTGATCACAAAACAAGGTTATTTTCCAATTTAAACGCGTTTTAACGAAGTTAGAGCCGATTTTATGTTTTCGAACAAAAAGTCGAATTTTGGAGAAAAATATAGGTGATCACAAAATAAGGTTATTTTTCAATTTAAACGCGTTTTAACAAAGTTAGAGCCGATTTTATGTTTTCGAACAAAAAATCGAATTTTGGAGGAAAATATAGGTGATCACAAAATAAGGTTATTTTTCACTTTAAACGCGTTTTAACGAAGTTAGAGCCAATTTTATTCTTTCGAACAAAAAATCGAATTTTGAAGGAAAGTATTGGTGATAACAAAACGAAGTAAGAGCTAATTTTATGTTTTCGAACTAAAACTCTATTTTTGGAGGAAAATATAGGTGATCGCAAAATAAGGTTATTTTTTAATTTAAAAGCGTTTTAACGAAGTTAGAGCCGATTTTATGTTTTCGAACAAAAAATCGAATTTTGGAGGAAAATATAGGTGATCACAAAATAAGGTCCTTTTTCAATTTAAACGCGTTTTAAAGAAATTAGAGCCGATTTTATGTTTTCGAACGAAAAATCGAATTTTGGAGGAAAATATGGGTGATCACAAAATAAGGTCCTTTTTCAATTTAAACGCGTTTTAACGAAGTTAGAGCCGATTTTATGTTTTTGAACAAAAAATAGAATTTTGGAGGAAAATATGGGTGATCACAAAATAAGGTCCTTTTTCAATTTAAACGCGTTTTAACGAAGTTAGAGCTGATTTTATGTTTTCGAACAAAAAATCGATTTTCGGAGGAAAATCACAAAATCAGGTTATTTTTCAATTTAAACGCATTTTAACGGAGTTAGAGCCGATTTTATGTTTTCGAACAAAAAATCGAATTTTTGAGGAAAATATAGGTGATCACAAAATAAGGTCCTTTTTCAATTTAAACGCGTTTTAACGAAGTTAGAGCCAATTTTATGTTTTCTAACAAAAAATCGAATTTTGGAGGAAAATATAGGTGATCACAAAATAAGGTCCTTTTTCAATTTAAACGCGTTTTAACGAAGTTAGAGCCGATATTATGTTTTCTAACAAAAAATCGAATTTTGGAGGAAAATATAGGTGATCACAAAAAAGGTCCTTTTTCAATTTAAACGCGTTTTAACGAAGTTAGAGCTGATTTTATGTTTTCGAACAAAAAATCGATTTTCGGAGGAAAATCACAAAATCAGGTTATTTTTCAATTTAAACGCATTTTAACGGAGTTAGAGCCGATTTTATGTTTTCGAACAAAAAATCGAATTTTTGAGGAAAATATAGGTGATCACAAAATCAGGTTATTTTTCAATTTAAACGCATTTTAACGAAGTTAGAGACGATTTTATGTTTTCTAACAAAAAATCGAATTTTGGAGGAAAATATAGGTGATCACAAAATAAGGTCCTTTTTCAATTTAAACGCGTTTTAACGAAGTTAGAGCCGATTTTATGTTTTCGAACAAAAAATCGAATTTTGGAGGAAAATATAGGTGATCACAAAATAAGGTCCTTTTTCAATTTAAACGCGTTTTAAAGAAGTTAGAGCCGATTTTATGTTGTCGGGCAAAAAACCGAATTTTTGACTAAAATACAAGTGATCACAAAATAAGGTCATTTTTTAATTTAAACGCGTTTTAACGAAGTTACAGCCGATTTTATGTTTTCGAACAAAAAGTCGACTTTTGTAGGAAAATATAGGTGATCACAAAATAAGGTCCTTTTTCAATTTAAACGCGTTTTAACGAAGTTAGAGCCGATTTTATGTTTTCGGACAAAAATCGAATTTTGGAGGAAAATATAGGTGATCACAAAATAAGGTCCCTTTTCAATTTAAACGGGTTTTAACGAAGTTAGAGCCGATTGTTTTCTAACAAAAAATCGAATTTTGGAGGAAAATATAGGTGATCACAAAATAAGGTCCTTTTTCAATTTAAACGCGTTTGAACGAAGTTAGAGCCGATTTTATGTTTTCGAACAAAAAGTCGAATTTTGTAGGAAAATATAGGTGATCACAAAATAAGGTCCTTTTTCAATTTAAACGCGTTTTAACGAAGTTAGAGCCGTTTTTATGTTTTCGAACAAAAAATCGAATTTTGGAGGAAAATATTGTTGATCACAAAACAAGGTTATTTTTCAATTTAAACACGTTTGAACGAAGTTAGAGCCGATTTTATGTTTTCGAACAAAAAATCGAATTTTTAAGGAAAATATAGGTGATCACAAAATAACGTCCTTTTTCAATTTAAACGCGTTTTAACGAAGTTAGAGCCAATTTTATGTTGTCGGACAAAAAACCGAATTTTTGACTAAAATATAAGTGATCACAAAATAAGGTCCTTTTTCAATTTAGACGCGTTTTAACGAAGTTAGAGCCGATTTTATGTTGTCGGACAAAAAACCGAATTTTTGACTAAAATATAAGTGATCACAAAATAAGGTCCTTTTTCAATTTAAACGCGTTTTAACGAAGTTAGAGCCGATTTTATGTTTTCGAACAAAAAGTCGAATTTTGGAGGAAAATATAGGTGATCACAAAATAAGGTCCTTTTTCAATTTAAACGCGTTTTAACGAAATTAGAGCCGATTTTATGTTTTCGAACAAAAAATCGATTTTTGGAAAAAATATATGGGTGATCACAAAATAGGCTTATTTTTCAATTTAAACGCGTTTTAATGAAGTTAGAGCAGATTTTATGTTTTCCAACAAAAAATCGATTTATTTCGAAAGAAAATATGGGTGATAGCAAAATAAGCTTATTTTTAATTAAAACGCGTTTTAATGATTTTTTGTTTTCAAACAAAAAGCCGTATTTCGGAGAAAAATATAAGTGATCACAAAATATTTTTCAATTTAAACGCGCTTTAACGAAGTTAAAATGAAGCAATGTGTGATTACCAAAAAAGCTTTCAATTTAAACGTTTTAACGAAATTAGAGCCGATTTTGTATTTTCCAACAAAAAATCAATTTTTGGAGGAGAAAGTGAGTGAAATATGAAAACATAGATTTCGCTTGTTTTTGCTGCATAGTTATTGAAAAAACAGAAAAGATACTAGGAAATTAAAGTGATCAACGATTTCGCTTGTTTTTGTGGTATCTCTTATAGTTATCTGTAGAAGCGGACTTTTATATTTTCCCCCAAAAAGATATGTTTTAAGTATAAAATAAAAATGATTACACATTTCGCTGTATCATATATTAATTTCGGGAAAAACGACATTCACTCAAATATTGATTATTAGTTGCAAATTTAGGTGATCACAGATTTCACTTATTTTTACTATATTTTTTATAGTTTTCGAGAAGTAGGAAATACTTCTCGAGAAGTAGGAAATAAAAAGAAGTAGGAAAAAAAGTTACCAAAAGACATGTTCAAATTTATGTGTCTTGGTTTAAAATTTTTTAGAAAATTTCTCTAAAATAATTTTGTTTAATAAGGATTTTTCTGTTTTTAGGACACGATATATCGAATATCTACTATGAAGGAAGAATTCTGAGGCCATGCGTTAGAGAGTGTCAGTTTTCTTTCATGCTTTGGTAGCGGTTTGTTACTACTAAAATATATGTATATATTAGCAAAAGGTATGAAAATGAAAATATTTAATATATCATCGATTAAAAACTCAGGTTTATAAGAGAGTTCTTCTGGGTGTTCTACTGGTAAATCTGATCAAATATTAAGAATATTTTGTTACATGTCGCATTAAGCTGTAATGTTCCTGCGTCAACACCAAAATATGCATTTCAAGAACAGTTATATATTAACTTAGACTTCCTAACACTATAACTCAATTCAAAGTCTTCAATAACCACCACAAATTACTAATAACTCCCCGCTAAGAGAAAAACTCTCCAAAAACTTTTTTGTTTACGCCGTAAATAAACTAAAATGTGCAAGTAAACAACTAAAAAGTGCATCAAACAAACTATGAGTAACTAAGAGCTTGTAAAGCAACAAACTTGCAAGAAATTATATCTTAAAACAACTATTTTGTGTTATAAAAACCTTTGGCATAAAGGAAAATAAAATAATGCAACAGCAAAAACAACATCAACAACAAACAATTTCACTAAAGGCTATAAAAAAACACAAAATTATAAGTAAAATGTGAGGAAATTTGTATAACCTACAGCAGGACTGCTGCGCAGTTTTGTCGAATATTGAGTTATATGAGTTATTTAGCATTTACTAGAGCAATATAAAGGTAATAACAACCAATGTTATTACAACCAGAGACACAAATACTAAAGGAAAATAAACACAAACATCGGCAAACCTCGACCTGAAGAAACAACTCCAAATTGGTAAGAATTGTGTATGATGCAAGAACTAAGCGCACTTAAAATATGTATAGTGAATGAGAAAAGTTGACGTTTAGTTAAGACAAATTTAAAAATATGCTTAAAAAACTAATAGAACTGATCCACAGCTATTCCCGTATTTTTTATGGTTCTCCGAGCTCATTTGTTGAACGAAAGCTACATTTCGAAAATCCAACTCTTGCAAGTTTGTGTTTATAGTTTAGTTATATAGCAGGTTAATTAATGAGTTAATTTATTTCTATACCCACCTTCAAAAAAGATGGGGGTATATTGATTTTGTGATTCCGTTTGTTACACATTAAAATATTGGTTATAGATCCACAAAAGTATATATATTCTGGCTCCTTATAAAATTCTAAGACAATCTAGCACGATGTACGTTTGTTTGTCTGTTTTAAGCATAATAGAATCCGAATGGAAAGAGATAATTGTATGAGGATTTTTCATAAATACTCATTACTGGCTTAAAAACTCTAGTATAGCAATCAAATTTGACACAAGTTCGACACGAGCCAAAAACTCTCTTCCAAATTGTCCCATGTTTTCACCTACATTCCATACAAGTGCCCAACGAAATAATTGACTTAAGCTGATATTTCAAGGGTAGCAATCCGTTAACGTGATACGATTTATTGATTGGTCCTACGAGCTTTGCGAACACTTTTCTTTACCACTGTTTCTGACGCAAGCAAAGTTGTGTTTATAGTTTATGTTTTTAGGAGGTTAAGGTTTGAGTTTATATTTTTACAATTTTGAGTTTGAAAGGTTTCTGTTCGGGTCATGAATTTACCATTTTACAATCTTATAAACATTTTCTTTATTTCATTTTGTATGTTGTCTTATTCATTTTTTTGTTTTTGGAGGAAACATCAACAGCATCTCATCATCTTTAGCGCATAATTTTTTAACCAAGAAAATAATAACGCTTAAACTTTTTAGTATTGTCATTAAATTTTTTCGGTGTTAGGAGCTTGCGTACTTGTAGATGTAGAAATACATGTCAGATTGGATAGAGTTTGTTTGAGAGTGAGTATATTTTCTATGTATATGACGCTTATGATGATACTTTGGTAGCGTTTTGTAACTACTACAGGCACCATTTCTACTTGATTTATAAAAAAACTAAAAATAGATCTTACTTTAGAACATTATTTGTCTAAATTATATCCGAATTTTTATATTTTCATCTATCAATATTACTTATCTAAAGAATATCAAGTAATTTATTAAATATAGTTTTGATTTCAAAATCAAATGTAGTATTAGGAATTCTTTTATCCTTTAAAATTTTTAATTAGAGATATTTCCCAAATCCCGTCAAACCTCTTAAGAAATGGTATTATCCTGTAAAGGTATTAGTTCAAATAAGTACTTATGCGCTTGTATATGTTTTTGGTTATTTCAATTTTTAATACTTTGCGGCATCTTATAACCGTTAGCTTGTTTCTAAAATATTGTTGTTTGTTATGTTTTTACTCGTATATTTGTTGTTTTATTTAATGTTATTGTTACTGCTGTTGCCGCTGTTGTTGTTTTTGTTGCTGTTTTTATTTAACATTTTAATGTATTACTATGTAGTAAAAGTTGGCTATAACTGCATGCAGTTATTTTCCACTTTTCATTCTATTTTTTTTCTGTTTTGGTTACAAAATGTCTATAAATTTCGATATTTTTTTAAGACTTTTTTATAGAACTTTTTTATTTATATTTACTTTAAAGTTCAAATTACGGAAATTAAAAATGTAACGCGTTTTACAACTTTTTTAGCTGAGCATAGCTTGGGATTGAAAAAGTGCAAGTTGAAATGGAGTGAAAAGGTACAGATAGATGGTGGTCCATGAAGCAGGGTGGTAGGAAGAAATAAGAAGACACATTTAGTAAAATATAAATTAAAAAAAATTGGTGAAGTTCATACTGGAAATTGTGTCTTATTTGAAATTTCTAATAAAATTTTTTTATAAATTTTTAAATTTGAAACAACTTAGATTTGAATTTAAAGAAAACAAATAATTTTTTAACGAAAATTTGCAATATTTCCAACTTCTAATCAAATTTTAAATTTTTAAGTAAAATTTAGACTTTGTGTTGTTTAGACTTATATAAAACTGACCCCCTTATTTTGTAAAACACTTACACTTACCTTACGTTGAAAATATTTTCATAAAAATTTTTACAAATACAAAAACAATGATTGCCTTATTCATGACAATTTATCAAAGGTTTATGAATAAATTTTGTATGGAAATTTGTCTAATAAAACTATGATAAATTGTTATGAATAAGGTCCTTAATTTGTAAACTGAAGTGAAGTGAGGGGTGGGGATTTACACAATAACCCCTAAGTTTTCAAAGTTCTTTAACGGACTAATTTCAACCTAGAGCGTTCGTCCAAGGACTAAAAAATGCATACAGACCAAATTTTATCAAATAACCTGAAAAATTGTAACCTGTACGCACAAGGTTTAAATGGACACGCAAACGAACATAGTTTAATAGAATCAGAAAGAATGAATTGGTATAGGATCAATATTTTTGGGTTTAACAAACATTGACACAAATGCATAATACCCCAATTTAGATACACCCCTGCCTTAAGCTTTTCTACCTCCTTGCCTTAATCAGGAGTTTACGTAAGCTTCATAGTAAATAAAACCAGTTCCGTTTCGCTACTTTTAACACTAACATCAATAGACTTTTGATGCTTTCATGTGCATGTGAATGTATGAGTAGCAAGTGTCATTAAATGCCACAGTTATAGCGCATCAACTTATTGCGGTGCTGAGCATTCATTTCTGTTTTTAATATCATGGGCGTTTTAACTTCTTTTTATATATTTTTTTCTTCTACTTTACAAATAACAATTTTATATTAAATCGTAAAGTTTAGAAACTTTGTAATGACAGCAGCAGTTATCTTAAAAATCCAAGAAAACAAAAAAAATAAACTTTTTTCTTTTACTTAGTAATAACTAGAATAGGCAGAGTTATAAAATAAAAAAATAAAAAAACAACAATAACAACAAAATTTATAATCCTACCATGTAATTCATCCATTCAACCAACCATTCAATCAGTCATTTCGTTGTTCCTTTACTAAAGTAATTCATCTCTATATTGTAGTACGTTGGTCATAATCAGCACTTTTTAATGGGACTTACATGAGCCGCTGCTGAAGGTGTAGTATGATGGCTGAACTTTTCCTTAAAGTCATTACTTTGTTGTATATTTATTTCTTATTCTTATTACACAGTATAATGTTTATTTTATATTTGTACATATTTTTTATTTGTGTTTTCTTTTCATGACTCTAAAACAAGCAAAAAAAGTATAGGAAACTGGAATAAACCTTAAGAAATGAACAGAAACTGCATTGCATACTTATTTGCTACTGCTGCTGCTATTGTGGTGATATGAAGGATATTTTTGGTTGGCTGCTTGGTTTGTTGTATAATCTCGAGGCTTCTTTGTTAAAGTCATAAACTTAAAATAATAATAAAAATTATTTGCTTTCTACGCAAAATATGTATTTCGAAATTCGATTAATAGGAAAATGTCGAAAATAAAAAGAAAGTTATTTTCAAGAGCTACGCACTCCACCCCATAGTCTGTATATCCTATTTGTACTTAAAAAATTAATGGCTAATCAAGTTCATCATTATTTTTTCTCGTTTTCTTTTCTTCTTGTTTTGTTTGTTAACTTTATTTCATTTCGGTCATAAAGACATGACACTACTGCCATTAAAAAATAAAATATAATACAAATGAAGAAATTTTAAGATTTTGAAGTGGTTGAATACCCTACTGTGGATCGTTCGATTTTTTTTCTCTCTTGGACCAGCACCCAGGGGATTACCTCTACTCATACTTAGCATTGTACTGGAACTAGGAAAATAGAAGGAGTAGTGTTTGTGGACATTTTATTTAAACCTTTTCATATCGAAAGTGACGGATAATACTTCTACAGGAAGTTTGTTCCACATACCACGAACATTGCGGCTAAAGAATGAATTTTCTCTGTAATGTATTGTGCGATCCACTGACCAATCGACCACAAATGGGTGTGTTCTTGATGACAGTCGTATGCTGTGTAAAAATATACGGGTATCGGGAACGAGTTCAAAATTTTCAGACGAACACATTCCATCATAGTACCGAAATACCCCCACGTTGCTACGGTGCTCCAGTGAATCAATAGAGTTGGATACCCTATTGTCCCTGATAATTAACTTCCCCCTCTCTTATACGCGGTCGAAAGTAGACTTCGATGCTCTGGCCCGGAATACAACATGGGAGTTGTATTCCATTTTCGGTCAGATATAAGTGATGTAAATTGTAGAAAGATCAGATGGAGTGAAGTATGTCTTACCATACTTTACTAAATCACTCATTACATTTAAGAAAAGGAACCTCTCGTTTAGTTGTTTAAGTGTGTGTGTTTCTTATGCGTGAAACAGAACAACTTCTTAACCCCCCATTATAAGTACTTATTTTATTAGTTATCATCGCCATATTAAAATAATGAGTTAAAGGGCCAATGAATAATAAATGGTAATTTTTAACCCTTTTTTCAATGCAAGTTTTTGCTGGGTAGTTATTGTCATGTTAACCCTCCTAAACTTGGAACTCATTAGGCTACACACTGGTGAAACCAATATGATTGAGTTCCCTATAAAATCCAATGATCCAAAGATCAGAAGTTAAATTAGTATGCAACCAGTTGGAGAACATTTCAGGAAAACGGCGGTTGAGTTAAAAACTATCCAAGTAATATTTTGATTCTGAAATATTAAACGATTTTATTCGGAATAGTTGATCAAATCAGATAAGAGACTTGTACTATGGTATCTAATACAGGTAAATGTTATTTAATCACCTTGTAGGTACTATAAACGTAGTGAACTTTAAACAGTCTACTCTCACCTATCACAATGCACTAATCTGTTCACTTTTAATTCCTGTTCATTTTGGTTGTGTGTTGATGAAATAACTTGATATTACGACAACAAAATATATATTTTTTGTAAGTATGTATTATAAATTTATATTTATATTCGTTTTTCTAAATTTATGCTCACATAGTTGTAAATTGTAAAATAAGTAGATGTATGTGCTTTAGCAGCAACAGCAACCCCGCCCATCTAAACGCACTCTTGCCTGAATCTATTAGAAAACATTCCTGCAACAATTTCATTTTAAGTTTAGTATCTGATACACATTCTACTTAGACATAAATAAAAGTGAGTAAAATACTTTTATTTATGTAGAACGCGTACATACAAACATATGTATGTATGTTTGCACAAGCCCTGTAAAATGAAAATTTATTGTTGCAGTTTTTAAGTATTTTGATTTTATTTTTACGTCATGACATAAACTGTTTAGATGAGTTTCTGTTCGCATTTATTATTATACTATGTACAACATTCAACCAACCAACCAACCGACAATATTTAATGTACAAGAACAACAACAGTTATGTATTTCATTCTTTTTATACTTTATTTCTTTTATTTTTACTTTTTTATATTTTTATATTTTTAATCGAAAAATTTTTACTTGAAATGTTTTAGGTAAAGTAGTAAAAACACAATTTACTACGGCCCTGCTGCAAAAAAAAAAAAAAAATAAAACCAACAACAACAACTACAAGAAGTGATATTAATTTTGCATGTAATCGTATGGTGTGGGGCAGAAAGTACGGCATTATATGCAACCAACAAACATTATTATGGATAAAGGTAGTTTGGCCTTACGCTCTTGCTCGTTTTCTTAAGGTAAGGGTTGTTGTAATCTAGCACAAACTGTTTACTTACTTTTCTTTCTTTTTTTTTAATTTCCTTTGAGCCAATATGATTTACTATTTAACATTAAAATACAATAAATGTATAATAAAACATTTGGACAATTTATAGTTTATGATTTTGTGAAAATTCAACCCCTCCCTGCTGCTACTACTGTTTCGCTAGAGATTGTTTGTGTCCGTGTTGGAAAATGTGAAAATAAAAATTATTGCAATAAACCTTTTGCAAGAGATAAAAATTTACGTTTTATAGTTTCTACGTGAATTTAAATGTTATTGGCAAAACGAAATTTTGAATTAGAAATAATTCTTTTTTTTCCAAACATATGCGCCGAAAAACGTCATATTGGGGGTTGCGAAATTTATTTTTAAGTGTTTGGAGAGTATAATAATAGATATGAACAGTATTTTGTAATTGGAATTATATATAAAGTATTAAATTTTTATATATTTAAACTTAATTAAAAGAAATAAACATTTTTAAGATTAGCAAATACTAAAGTTAATGTTGCATTTAAAAATTAAAAGATTTATATTCATAAGAAAGCTTTGTAGTTATAGAATAGATTATAAAGTACATACTAATAATATAAGAAATTTTTTTGTACTAAATATTTAATATTTTCATAAAAAATATTCTTTTCTAAATTTAAAATATTTTCTAAAAGAGAGTTATCAAGTTACTTTACCTTAACAGGCCTATACGATATATTTTAACCATTCGGTATTTTTTCTTTGAATGAAAAAAAAAGGATGAAAAAATTTCGACCTCTAGTATGATAAAAGAACAGATATTGTTCTCGATCGGCTCAGAAAATTGCAATACGATTGAAATGCTTTAAGAAGGGGAAATGTTTAACACGTCCTCCTTAAAGCATTCGAGAGTAAATACTCTCTTCACTAAATGGGATTTTGGAAATAAAAATGGTTATCTATTGAACGAACTGTTATACTGTGCTCCTCCCCAAAGGGCATGTTACTTTGATGAAAAATCTCATCCTAGTGTTAAAAGAATCTCGAGGAAAATAGATGCTATCAAAACCTCTGATATAACCTGGTAATGATCAAATATACTCTCGGCCTTTCTTTGGAATGACATGGGGTTGCTACAGAGAACTAATCTGGTATCAAGGGAACCAGAAGGCAGCAAAGGCAGATTTTCGCATTTTTTTTTTAGAGAAATTCCTTAGGGTATACGTAATGGCTGTGTTGGTTGAATGACTGATGCGCTGTAAAGTCTATAATTTTACATAAGTTCGTTGCTGTTGTCGAGATAACAGACACCCCACAGATAAGATACTGTGGGACTAAGCGTTAGAAATAAGTTGGTGTTAATTGTATATAATACAAAATGGATGAAGGGTATACCGACTCGTAACTTAGAATACATGTGATGGATGAAAGGTATATAATAAAGTGATACAATTGAATTTTCCATTTGTGTCCGGATATGATTAGGGTTTACTCTGTTCATACCAGATTTACCACAGTAAGTAAGAACAAGTCTCTAGGTGAAGATAGTGACTTAAATGAGGCCATCCTTCTTATGTGTGTAATTGTAAACGGATGCGTTGTTTTTGCATATCGGTAGTTAAGCAGCAACAGTAGGTGCAGGAATGTTAAAACTTAGATAGCTCGATTAATTAAGGAAAGTGCTTGTACATGGACTAGAAGAACCATGTACATCTTACCCTGTGATGTTCACATATAAAGCACTTCTAGATCTTGTTCTCACTTCTAGACATTTATGATCAGAATTTTATGGAAAGTCATCATGAACTCAATGCAAAAAATTCGTTGTCGATATATTTGACATTGATCTCCGCAAAAAACAGATAACATGTACCTGGGCTTCTTTTACGTTAGTTCGCTGTCGTTCTTACCGCGGTTATTTGACCGATAAAATAAAAATAAAAAATGTATTGAAATTTTCATTAAACGGAACAAAAACTTTTATATTAATTTAATTAAATGTCCCTGAATGTGTAAGTGTCTACACCTAGAACAGTTTGCAACCCCCAAAGAACTAGTTATGGAGCTATTCACATTTCCGTTAATCTTTTTCTAGAGTTTACAAAATATTATTAAACTAAAGAAATCTTTAAACAAAAAATACTAACAGACTATGTATAATTAAATTAAAATTTAATTTATTTTACACACATCAAAAAAGGACGCAATGCAAATTAAACAGCCCCACCAACATTTGCCATTGAGGGGCAAAATAAATAAAAAGTTCTTCCAAAAAAAAAACTAGCATGAACCTAATGCAAGACAACCAGAAAACAGAAAAAATTAACAACATGCAGATAAATGCTGATAAAGCACTAAAGTGTTCTATAGAATCCTAGAATGCAATACCAATGCAATTGAATGCAAATATAAAGAGCCACAATCTCAAATGTTAATGCTGGACAACAAATTAAAAAATCCGTTTCAAAATGTTTTACCCAAAAAAAAAGATACAAACGTAAAAAATTGCAACAAAATAATCTACTTTTTTCTATAAGTACAAACTAATTAAAAGTTGTGCTACAACCGAACAAATATTTAAATATTTTAACGTTACGTTTATGCATTTTTAAAATCAATTAAATTAATTTTTGTTTTTTTATATATATTTTTAACAAACGTATAGAAATCGTTGTAGAAATTCAGCAAAAAAAAAGGCAGAGAAATTAAAATAAATATAAACAAAGCATTAAATTAAATTTAAATATTAACATTAATACAAAATTTTGTAAACAAAAATTACAAATAAGAAAATCACTAAATACTTGTACAAGGCTAAATGAAAAAAGTAAAACCTCCCACCCACTTATCAAAGCTGTAATTTTGATTTTTTTGTTAAACTATTTAGTTAAACCATGAGGAAAATTATTTGCTTAAAAAGAAACATTTTAAATAAATGTTACATTATTTTCACGAAAATAAACATTTTGTATAGGAAAAATTGCAACAAAAACTATTATTTGTAAACGTTTAACTCATGCAAAACACTGAACACTTTTACATGGTCAGTTAGTTGAAAAGTTAAGAGGCTACTTGGTGTTGTTAACCAAGTTCGAGTTGCTATTGCTATTTTTTCTTTCATTTTTTTTTTTTTTTGCATAATTTTGACCACTCAGTAAACAAATTAAAAAATATTTTATTTTATTAAACTAAATCATACAAAACACTTACTAAAGCCCATTAACCACCAACAAAACTACTAACAAATAAATTATTATTCAAAACATTTATTTTTCACGAGAAACATTTTGCGGCCTAAAACAAAGATATAAATAAAAAAAATCTAGTGTATCACCACAAAAAACATCTATATGGTAGAGAAAAAAAAGGTAAAATAGTATATTGTTGAAGTAACAAAAATCTGTTAAAATGCTTAAAACCCCAGCAATAATCCAATTTATAAGCTAGAATGAACGTCATGCCATAAAAAGAAGAGAAAATGTTAAAACAATTTTTTTAATATTGCTGGTAATAACGATGTTGTTGCTGTCGAAAATCCATAACGAATTGTTACCAAATTCAAATGGCATCATATTACAGCACAACTAAACACATATGTATGTGCTGCTACTTGCAAAACCCTTCATTCCTCCATCTGTTCGTGTGAGTAGTGACCTTTATAGAACAGTCAACTTCTCCATCGTTAAATAAATGCCTTTAGCACTTAAACAATTTCATCATTCATACGTCAGCATCATATTTGGCAAAGGCTATATATAGCTACACTTATAAATCTATAAAACTAGAGTTAAAAATAAATATTTAAGAAAACCTGCTAAATGTCAATACTTATTTTAGCCTAAAAAAAAAATTTGTAATGTTGCATTATACATGGAGAGTTTAAAAAGTTTAAGGCTTTACTATATAACAATGAAAAAAAAAATCGTCTAAAATTAAAATGATTTAGATTTTGTTCAATTCACAATTGTATATTCCACAGTTCTATATTCCACCTACAAAAGTGTAGTAGTATTTATCGTTTTGTATGTCAAAATTGATTAAATTGTTTGTTTATATGCTGAAATAAACAATTGGCAACATATTCTTACAACAATCGAAAAATATATCAAAAATTGTCGTAGGTTAAAATTGTTCCCTTATTCAGTTTTATATAGAAAAATATACGCTTTATAGTTTACTATAGAAAATTTTTCATTTGTTCAGATTTTTCAATAAAATTGTTTGCTGTTTCTGTTTTCTATAGAAAATAGCTCGTTTGTTAAGTTTTATATAGACTATTATCCCGGCTAAGACTGTATAATATTAATGCCTTTATCAGGGACAGTAATTGGTTTTTAAGACCACCAAGCCATACTTGACCAAGGCACTTACTTAGTTCTCCTTAAGGACAAACCTTCCTTCAGCCTTAATAACCTATTTTTCGCTTTTTTTCAGTTCTCTATAGAAAATGCTTCGCTTTTTCAAATTTCAATAGAATATTGTTCAGGTTTCTTTCGAAAATTAATCTCTTGTTCAATGTTCTATAGATAATTGTTCGAAAACTGTTCAGTTTTGTAGAAAAATTTGTAAACTTGTTCAGTTTTCTATAAAAATTTTTCGCTGATTCAGTTTTTCTACAGAAAATTTTTGGTTTGTTCACTTTTCTGCAGAAGATTGTTCGTTTGTTTACTTTTCTTCAGAAAATAGTTTTTCAAATCTATATAAATGAGAAGAAAATTATAAAAAAATTTCTATAAAAAGACTATAAAAAACATTTTTTTGCAAATTTCTTCAAAAGGCAAATTTATTAAACATTTTCTATATAACTTACCCCAATAACTTTAGTAACTCAAATATGTTTTATAAATTATTTCTATAACATTACACTTACAATCCAAATTATGATGAATCAACAACGCCAACCAAAAAAAAAAACACAAAACTGTATGAATTTACAAAAGTCGTGTCAAAAAGTACACTTAACTTGTCTAAATGACAAAAAAAAAAAAAACAATCGACAAAACATTTTAGAAGCAGTATACTAACACGTTTAAAAGTCGGAAATCTACAACGACTATTAAACACAACGAAATTTTTTTAATTTTAATACGGTTATACAAATTGATGAAAAAAAAACAAATCTTCCTTAAAAAAATAAAAAAATGCATGATAAAATACACACATATAATGTACAAAAATGACAGACAGAAAACAGACAACCGAATTTATAAAAACATTTACATATTCACATCCATACATTTCTAATAAAGAAAACTGCAAAAAAATACACATATAAAAATTTGTATGAAAAAATATATTTATATGATGCTGCAATAAGACTGAGACCCCCAATAAATACACCCAAACTTCAATGTAAGAAAAATATACTCTCATCAAATGGTAGGAAAAAAAATCCCACAACTCACAAAGAAAAAACAACGGCTACAATATTGCATTTTGCAATAAAAAGAATTCAAAACATACAAAAAATAAATATTCACACATACCAACTACATGATGATTGTACTACTTTCCACCTTTAACAATAATAATAAAACAGACTCAACAGCAGTATCCATCAACAATTTGAATTTTCCATTCATGTTCATACACTTCGCATACTTACATTTTATCTGAGCTCCTAATATTTTTGAGTACAACACCAACGCCACCAACCGTGGCCACCAAATTGTGACATGGCCATAAAAGACACAAACCAGCCAAACACAGCATGTGAGTCAAGTGCTTGTTGGCCATCATAAGCCCACATTTGCATTTTTCTCGTACTGAACACTGAAGTTTGTTCTGTACTGTGCTATTGTCGATGAGTACCTCCTCTATTTGCCAAAAAAAAAGAAAACACCAACAGAAAATAAAACTCTAAAGTTTCTTTCTTCTTTTATTTTTAGAATACAACGACATTCGACCATGGCCAAAAAGAAACTGCAACAAAGCAAGGACGAATTTTTTGTGTTGCCAAAAAATATATTTTTCAGTTGAAGTACTTTGGTTTGGTACGTTTTATTTTTTGTGTGTGTTTTCCCCCCGAAAAAAAGAATGAAAAAAAACGTTTGTGTTTTTTAAACGTTTCTTTGTTGTTCTTGCTGCAAGTGAATTTCGGCAGCATTTGGAAAATGTTTCGTGGAAAAAATTTGTTTACAAAAAAGGTGTAAGAATTCGTATTGTGATAAGTGGTTTAAAATTGTTACTTTTTGTGTTGGAACTTTGCTGTTGTTGTGTAAAAAATAAAATACTCTCATTTTGTATGAATTATTATTGCAAATATTTATGAGTTGAAACGATTTGGAATTTTTTTCTTATTTTAATTAGAATATTTTATATAGAGAACAACTTGTTGAAGCTGAGTTTTATTTTTGAGATATTACTTGGAGAAAGTTATTGATTTTGAAGGATACATTCTGGTATCTTTTATTTAGGAGAAGATTATCTAAAAATGTGTGTTATAGCAAGCTGAAAGAACGAAAAATGTTCTATAAAACAAACAAATTTCAATAGAAAATTATCGCATAGAGAACTAAACAAACGAAAAATTAACAACATAAAACTAAAAAATATTCGCATAGAGAACTAAACAAGCGAAAAATTGACAACATAAAACTAAAAAGCAAAATTTTACTATAGGAAACTCAACAAGCGAACAATTTTCTATAGAAAACTATTTAGCAAACAAGTGTTTACGATGCACTATGGGCGGAATAACCAGTTTTTAAGGCAATAAATTTTCGTAGGAGTCTATTGAAAGTCTTCATAAGCATAACAACAAATTTTCAAACTTATCGGACCTCATATGACCCTAGCCCCCTTATAATGTCCACCACAGACTTAAAAATCAAGTACTTTCCATTTTACAAAAAATTAATACTTTTTTATCACACTTTGGTTTATCTCTATAACTTAAGCGCCAAAACATCCAACTTTCACAGCTTTATGCAAAATAATGTGTTGCCACCTGATTAAAATATTTTATACTCATCAATTTTGAAATGCTTGCTACTATTTCCCGTCATTGCTTTTAAAAAAATTTCAATTTTAAAAATTACTTTTTGCCTCAAATATTCGTCATACAATCTTTAGTACAATGTGGCGCAAATTAAACTTCGTCGAAGATACATTAACAAAACTGTACCTGTTCCAAAAAAAACATCAACAATACCGTCTTCCAAAAAAAATCATAATCAATCAGCACTTGTTGCCGGTAATATAATTGTTTTCATCAGTCAAGAAAATAAAGACAAAAACTATATTATCATTCACTTCTTATTTGGCATTTACTTAAAAAACCACCACGCATACACACAACTGAGCCATGCAACACCAAGTAACCAAAATTGTACAAAAGAAAAAAATACCTTCACAAAAACATAAAATGCCATCCATTTTTTTCTTATTTTCTACAACAAAGTATTAAAAATAAGAAAAACGTGCAATATTTCAAAGTGTGCCACATTCTCAAAAATAACAATAACAAAAACAAGCAATAAGCAAAAATAATAATAACACCAAAAGAAAATGCAACAACAACTCCAAACACTGTATAAGGTTGATGAACAGCTTCAACAAAAAAAAAGTCAGTTCTCAAATTGAATACATACATATAAAGTAATACAGGTTGGTGGTTGGTGACCATCTGTATAAAAAGCAATCCAATTGGCACATTACAAAAAGGGAGAAATGTCTTTGCATAATGAAAGCAACAAAAAATTGCACCGGCTGTTTTAACTCAAGCACTTTTTTATTATTGTTGTTGGTGTTGTTTGGCAAAAGAAAAATAACTCATAACATCAATATGCAAAAACTAAAACAAAACAACACAAAATCCTTTGAACATAAAAAATCAACACTGGCCAAAGTAATAAAAACAATCAAAAACAGTAGCAGCAACAACAAATGTGCTTCCTGTTACTACGACAACCACACAAACCCATCTAGTGAATAGTACTTTGGCAGGAGTATGAGTTATTGGCAAAAAAGGAAAACGTCTACAAAAACATCTCCACATGGTGAGCACAACAAAGTAAGAGAGAGTTCATATCAAAGAGTATACAAACACTACAATGCAATTATAATGACCATGTGTGTGTCTGCTACAAATAAAGGATAAATTTGAATTCAAATGTGACATACATTCGCGAGCACAAGGAAAAAATAAATACAACGACTTGCAATATATTTTTGTGTATCTTTTTTTCATGTCTGAGGAAAATAAAATATCGAAAAGGAATTTCAAAAGGAAATAAAAGCAATATTGTCAATGTCGAACAAGAGTCACACTCACGCACTCACACACATGTACTGACTTTTGTAACATTGAGTAAAATATAAAAAAAAAATAATTACAAGAAAAACATTTAACGAGTGAGTAAGTAATTATATTGGGGTAATATTAATGGAGAAAGCAGAAATGTGGACATACATATTTTGATTAATATCAAAGTAAAGCAAACAGAAAAACTTGTGAAAATAGTAAAAGAGAAAAATGTTTTTGCTAAAATTGGTTAAATTTGTAAGTAATTGAAATTAAATTATACACAAGTATAAACAAAATTATAATATTTTAGTAAGAAAATAATAGTTATTATATAAAACTAGAATGTTTTCTAAATAAAACTGATCAAATGAAAACATTACTTCAAAAAACTGATAAAATGAACAGAAAGAAAATTTAAAAACCGAAGGCTTTCAGACAGAAACTGGTAGAAAATTTCTGTAGAAAACTGAATAATAACAACACTAGATTTTTCAATAGTCTATAGTCTAGTCTAGTCTAGTCTAGTCTAGTCTAGTCTAGTCTAGTCTATAGTCTAGTCTATAGTCTAGTCTATAGTCTAGTCTATGGTCTAGTCTATAGTCTAGTCTATAGTCTAGTCTATAGTCTAGTCTATAGTCTAGTCTATAGTCTAGTCTATAGTCTAGTCTATAGTCTAGTCTATAGTCTAGTCTATAGTCTAGTCTATAGTCTAGTCTATAGTCTAGTCTATAGTCTAGTCTATAGTCTAGTCTATAGTCTAGTCTATAGTCTAGACTAGTCTATAGTCTAGACTAGTCTATAGTCTAGACTAGTCTATAGTCTAGACTAGTCTATAGTCTAGACTAGTCTATAGTCTAGACTAGTCTATAGTCTAGACTAGTCTATAGTCTAGACTAGTCTATAGTCTAGACTAGTCTATAGTCTAGACTAGTCTATAGTCTAGACTAGTCTATAGTCTAGACTAGTCTATAGTCTAGACTAGTCTATAGTCTAGACTAGTCTATAGTCTAGACTAGTCTATAGTCTAGACTAGTCTATAGTCTAGACTAGTCTATAGTCTAGACTAGTCTATAGTCTAGACTAGTCTATAGTCTAGACTAGTCTATAGTCTAGACTAGTCTATAGTCTTGACTAGTCTATAGTCTAGTCTAGTCTAGTCTAGTCTATAGTCTAGTCTAGTCTAGTCTATAGTCTATAGTCTATAGTCTACAGTCTAAAGTCTATAGTCTATAGTCTATAGTCTATAGTCTATAGTCTATAGTCTATAGTCTATAGTCTATAGTCTATAGTCTATAGTCTATAGTCTATAGTCTATAGTCTATAGTCCATAGTCTATAGTCTATAGTCTATGGTCTATAGTCTATAGTCTATAGTCTAGAGTCTATAGTCTATAGTCTAGTCTATAGTCTAGTCTATAGTCTAGTCTATAGTCTAGTCTATAGTCTAGTCTATAGTCTAGTCTATAGTCTAGTCTATAGTCTAGTCTATAGTCTAGTCTATAGTCTAGTCTATAGTCTAGTCTATAGTCTAGTCTATAGTCTAGTCTATAGTCTAGTCTATAGTCTAGTCTATAGTCTAGTCTATAGTCTAGTCTATAGTCTAGTCTATAGTCTAGTCTATAGTCTAGTCTATAGTCTAGTCTATAGTCTAGTCTATAGTCTAGTCTATAGTCTAGTCTATAGTCTAGTATAGTCTAGTCTATAGTCTAGTCTATTAGTCTATAGTCTAGTCTATAGTCTAGTCTATAGTCTAGTCTATAGTCTAGTCTATAGTCTAGTCTATAGTCTAGTCTATAGTCTAGTCTATAGTCTAGTCTATAGTCTAGTCTATAGTCTAGTCTATAGTCTAGTCTATAGTCTAGTCTATAGTCTAGTCTATAGTCTAGTCTATAGTCTAGTCTATAGTCTAGTCTATAGTCTTCTATAGTCTATAGTCTAGTCTATAGTCTAGTCTATAGTCTAGTCTATAGTCTAGTCTATAGTCTAGTCTATAGTCTAGTCTATAGTCTAGTCTATAGTCTAGTCTATAGTCTAGTCTATAGTCTAGTCTATAGTCTAGTCTATAGTCTAGTCTATAGTCTAGTCTATAGTCTAGTCTATAGTCTAGTCTATAGTCTAGTCTATAGTCTAGTCTATAGTCTAGTCTATAGTCTAGTCTATAGTCTAGTCTATAGTCTAGTCTATAGTCTAGTCTATAGTCTAGTCTATAGTCTAGTCTATAGTCTAGTCTATAGTCTAGTCTATAGTCTAGTCTATAGTCTAGTCTATAGTCTAGTCTATAGTCTAGTCTATAGTCTAGTCTATAGTCTAGTCTATAGTCTAGTCTATAGTCTAGTCTATAGTCTAGTCTATAGTCTAGTCTATAGTCTAGTCTATAGTCTAGTCTATAGTCTCTATTTAGTCTATAGTCTAGTCTATAGTCTAGTCTATAGTCTAGTCTATAGTCTAGTCTATAGTCTAGTCTATAGTCTAGTCTATAGTCTAGTCTATAGTCTAGTCTATAGTCTAGTCTATAGTCTAGTCTATAGTCTAGTCTATAGTCTAGTCTATAGTCTAGTCTATAGTCTAGTCTATAGTCTAGTCTATGTTAGTCTATAGTCTATAGTCTAGTCTATAGTCTAGTCTATAGTCTAGTCTATAGTCTAGTCTATAGTCTAGTCTATAGTCTAGTCTATAGTCTAGTCTATAGTCTAGTCTATAGTCTAGTCTATAGTCTAGTCTATAGTCTAGTCTATAGTCTAGTCTATAGTCTAGTCTATAGTCTAGTCTATAGTCTAGTCTATAGTCTAGTCTATAGTCTAGTCTAGTCTATAGTCTAGTCTAGTCTATAGTCTAGTCTAGTCTTTTCTAATCTAGTCTAGTCTAGTCTAGTCTATAGTCTATAGTCTAGTCTAGTCTAGTCTATAGTCTATAGTCTATAGTCTATAGACTAGTCTAGTCTAGTCTAGTCTATCGTCAATAGTCTATAGTCTATAGTCTATAGTCTATAGTCTATAGTCTATAGTCTATAGTCTATAGTCTATAGTCTATAGTCTATAGTCTATAGTCTATAGTCTATAGTCTATAGTCTATAGTCTATAGTCTATAGTCTACAGTCTATAGTCTATAGTCTATATTCTATAGTCTATAGTCTATAGTCCATAGTCTAGTCTAGTCTATAGTCTAGTCTATAGTCTAGTCTATAGTCTAGTCTATAGTCTAGTCTATAGTCTAGTCTATAGTCTAGTCTATAGTCTAGTCAATAGTCTAGTCTATAGTCTAGTCTATAGTCTAGTCTATAGTTTAGTCTATAGTCTAGTCTATAGTCTAGTCTATAGTCTCGTCTACAGTGTATAGTCGAGTCTACAGTGTATAATCGAGTCTAAAGTCTAGTCTATAGCCTAGTCTATAGTCTAGTCTAGTGAAAATGGTATTCATTAAATTGTTCAATGTCTGAAATTTGAAAAAATATAATTAAAATAAAATAAATAATAAAAATCTACGTATAATTAATATTTAATTCGTTGATATGCTAATATTACGTATACGCATTATTCGTTTGATACTGTTTTAATAGGGAAAATAAACAATTTTCGATTTGTTTTTGGACTTATAAAATGATTTGTTTCGTCGAAAATCTCCATATTTGAAATTCCGAAAAATATTAATAGTTACTTATTCTACCACTACTTATAAATGAATATACATACCATTAACCTGCTACTACAGTTGTTGAATTTGTTATTATACTACTATTTTCATTATTAAGAACTAATTCTATCCTTCCCACTTTTTCTGCCATTTTACATACTATGAATACATATATTACTAAAACACAAAAGTAGTTTATTTTGCCCTTAATTAAACCATTAAGACAATTCCCCAAATGACAGTCATTTTGTTATATTCGTTATTTTTAACGCATTACATATTTTTCTTATTTCTTTGTATGTTCATCTCGTCGAAACTATCATACAGTCATCATCATTACAACGAATAAAATCCATTTACATTTTCAATCAGCTTATACCCAAAATTACATCTAAGGCGAACAGCCACATTTAACATTTGCAAGAAAATAAAATAAAAACCATTTAGAATTATTTATGAGTGCAAACTAGCAGAGTGCAAATCTAAGAAAGTCAAAAGTAAAACATATAAAATAAAATTCCCTTATTTGCCATTGAATATACATTTGCAATTTGGTATTATTAGAATACGCACATGTGTAACTACTTACATGCCAAAAATAAATATATGTGGAAATGTACACATTCAAATGTATTCTATTATCTAAACATATCCTAACAAATCCTTTTTATGACCACATTATATACTACTACCTATAGCAAACAAGTCAAATACAATGAAAATGAGTTTATTCAATGTGTTATATGTTTAGGAGATAGAACAGCAGCTAAGGTATCCTGATGTGTAGAAATATATGTGTGCTAGTGTCTGTGTAAATTTGTATTACAGTAAACAGCGGTAATAGTAGCAGTTGGCACGCACACACAATACCACGCATCATAAGTGCGTTCAATTACCTGTTACAGCCGTTAGATGAATTTCTATGGCCGGAACATGAGCCGCCAACATCATTTACTAGCTGTTGTATTGTTTGTATGATGCCCCGGGATTTTTGTTGTCGATAATATCACGAAGATAAAACAAGTGTTGAATAGGTTCATTTTTTCCATCTCATTTATATGAATATTATAATACACAGTGGTTGAGTGGGAAACATTTGGTAAATAATTGTTATTTTATAAGTATTTTGCTGATTTGTTTAGATATCTATCTTTTATTATACAATTTTAAAATATTTCTTTGTGCAATTGTTAAAATTGTTAATTTAGCTTCAAGAACGAGATCTTAAATTTTCAATTTAAAAAGTACAAAATGATTTCCTTAGATTACTTTTATTTTACATAAAAATTTTTACTTAATAAAAAATTATAAAAGAAGTCAATCCACGAGCATTATTATTTTTCGAAAATATATTATAATTTTTTACCAGTTTCGTTATTATTTTATATCGATAAAGCAAAAAATTAACAAAATTTTGTAATCTTTATTTTTTGGAAAATAAATTAAGTTAAAGCCAATCTATTAAAGTCTTTGATCGATTTTATTTTACACCAAAATATAACAAACTCTAAGTATATATTTATTGTATTAATGACTCCTCATCCTGAAATGATCAGTTCTTGCTCATATTAAATCAAAACTGATCGAGAGAAATTATATGTATTTCAGTGCAAACGCATGATCTCTATTATCTTTGTAATCAAAATTCGATTTTTATTTATTTAAAACAGAATTTTTTAGTAAAAAATTTAAAGCTTCATTTTTTTGAGACGGTGGAAATATTACATCAAAAATCGCGATTAAACAAACAATTAAACAAAATTTTATTTTGAGAACTGTGATAATCAGGGAAACCAAAATATGCAAATGCATGTTTTTTGTGGTGCGTCGTATGGACTCATGGATAAGATATTTACACGTTTCAGACCAATTTGAGAAATTTGGCATCGATTTGTTAGAGCATATTTTTGCATATTTTACCCATAAGAGCATAATTTTGCATGATTTGACTTTTTAGCATATTTAAGGCATATTTTCGAGTTTTTAGAGCATATTTTACTCTTTTAGTGCATATTTTGATGCACTATACATACATTTTTAATTTTCTTTTCAAAACTTTATTTAAAAAAATAAAAGTATATTTTTTTATTTTTTTTTTAATTTTTTAGCCTATTTTACAATTTTGAAAAAAAATTTCGTTATGTTATAGTTTTTTATTCAATAAAGCATTATATTTTAAATTGGACATAAAATCGATTACTTTTGATTTCATGAGACCAATCCATTTTTATAGTTTAAAAAACTAATTATTGGAATTTATGACAACACCGATTAAAATGTCAGTTTAAAAGCTATGAATACAAAACAACTTTGTTGTTTGAAATATGTTTTTTGGGGACCAAATGGTTTCATGTTATTTATTGGTTATCTGAACGTAAAATCGGAATTCTATTATACCAGTTCTTCAAACATTTATAAAAAAAAATATTGTAGGATATAGAATATGACATTAAACATTTATTATTTCATTACAATTTCAGTCTTTTTGAGCTTTTCAATGTTAAAAAATAATAAAAAATTTTATTTTTGGAGCATATATTTTAAATTTTAAGAGCATATTTTGAGTTTTTTACGGCATATTTAAAGCGCTTAAAACACTTTTTTTAGAGCATGTTTTCGGTTTCCCTGGTGATAATTGAACAAAAAACTTTGATCAGTGGAAGTGTTGGACCAAAAAACGATAACTAAAAGTTGTTATAACCCTACTAACCACTGTGCCCACAGACAATACACATGCAGTATAACCTAACATTGCTTTACCTAGATACAGCTGTGAGTTCAGTAGATTACATGATGTAGAGTTAATATATAGAATATAAAAAGTATGCGTTTGTATATTTGTATATATCACTACTAAAACCTTTAGTATGTTTTAGTGTTTTTGTTAGTTCATGTAACAGTATGTGAAAACCATTTATCTCAATGTTTTTGAATATTTTAGAAGATTTGCGCGATGTGTACGATGGTTTTAGTCATACTTTGCTACTTTTTTTCTGTGTTACTTTATTTTTAAGATTGAATATAACACAAATGCGTACGTACATAGTTCAGTTTGAAGAGTAGAAGGATAAGAATGAGGCAGCAATGTCAAACAGTAGAAATTTTTGCGTTGGCACGCATTTGTTATAAACATAAATGAGCTTAGAAATGAACCCCCGCAGGATAAGAAATGCTCTTACACTTTTATCATCGTGCGGGTGTTTGTGTGATTTTTATAATACCAAACAACACAACACTAACACTTTCAATTTAACTATTTCTCATCTACTTTGGCACAACATTTTAACGTGAATATTCTATATATTTTTTCCCCATATACAAAGATATTATTTATAAAAACAAAACTGTGGAGGGATTTAGCTGGTCTTGCATGTGTGTGTGTATGTTTTAATATGTATACATGTACATTACATGTATTATTATTTAATGCACAAGAATTGTTGTTGTTGCTGCTACTGACTGTATCTTGTATGTACAATCAAGCACATTATACAAATGATATGACATTAGTTAGATAAGCATAAGTGCAAATTGGCTTACAAATCGGGATTTGTTTGTTATTTTCATTTTTTTCTGTTAAATATTTACATACATGTACTATTTTCTTGTACAAAATTTACAAACATTTTTATAGAAATATATGTTTATTAGTTGTAGAAACAAAAAGTTGTAGAATCAAACAAACACATACATACAGTGTTTGTTTGATTTGGTTTTGTTAACGACATCGATTTCGTTTTTCTAAACAAATTTTTATTATAACATTTCTTGTACCATTTTGGTATTTGTTAATACCAGCTATGTGGTATTTTTAGCTAACTCCTTAAAGTATGTTCAGAAATTTTATCTAAAATATTTGATTTTCTTCAACGAAAGCTAAAGGTCTGTCTCATCCTTGGCCAAAAAAATATGTTCAAAAAACTTTATGTCAGTGGTTGTGTGTGTAAGTAGTATTAACTGGTTGTTAAAATCGCATCTTCTTGGCATTAAATAAACATGAAGCTTGTTGAATATTATATAAATATCAATGCAGATACATAGATAATAGTTACAGAGAATGTTTCAAAAGTGGATATAAGTCTAAGATTGATAAGTCAATTAAAAGCTTCTTTGAGAAATTTTTTTTAAAATTCAAATTAATTCTTTAATATACGATCATAATACCTTATTCACTATAGTGAGAAGTTTAGTAGTTTTTTATGGCATAAAATCGATAAAATTTTGGTAAACAATTGAATTTGGAAAGTTTTAGTAATACACCTTAAAGTTCAATGGGCTCATATTCAGTTTCAGAGTCGATTTATCTATTCCCGTCCACATGTCTTTCATGGTGCGTTATAAAGCTTGTGCGTACGCTAGAGGTCTCAATTTTCAATATACGTAATTTAATTAAATTCGAAGCATATTACAAATGATTAAAATCATCTCTACATTATTTCGCTTAGCCCCCAAATAAGGGTTTTGAGCTTATAATTATATTTAATTTTCTAGCATGTTAACAGAAATCGGCAAAACATAGTTTTTAACAAGTCTAAACGACACACACTGTCGATTTCCGTAATAATTGGGCATTTGACCTGGGACTATGGTCAACATACAAATATACAAACACCCTTTCAGAAAGTGAGTTAGAGGTCAAAATTCATTTATAAACACTGAAGACACGATGTAATTCTGTAGATGTAAATTTTTTTACACACGCATCAGCGCTCCTTTAGATAATTTTTTTTGTCAGCAATAAGTAAGTTTTATTTATAAAAAGTAATCCATATGGTCGGCCATGAACGACTATATATGTTTTCGTTTATAAATTGCTCATTTATAAGTTAATTTTTGTTCGTTCTGTAAAATTTCAAATCTACCCACTTGATTATTTAATTTAAAAATTTTACAGCATACTTTAATGTGCTTGCACAATAAAACACAAAATATTGTTGTTTGCTCTGAATTATGTTAAAAGCTTTAACATAGTGATCGTATATGTTGACAAGCTTTTTAAAGCTTTTGAGTGTAAAGCTAAATTTGTAAGAGTATAAATTGTGTAATCAATTTGAAAGAGAAAACAAGATCAGAAACATATAAGGTGAAAAGCTTTATTGTGAAATTTAATAAGAAAATATTACTCCTAAATTGTATTGTTTTAGCTATGTTATATTGTTAGGTGAAATTTAATGGCAAAATATTTCAATTAATAATTTTCTAAATAAAATCTTTAAAATATTTTTATTTAAATATTCTCTTACATAAAATTAAATTATAAAAAAATTAAATATTTATACTTGTATATACAGGCAAAATATACCAAATATATATAGCGAACGTTTAAGAAATTTTATACGCGATACAACGTATCGAAATTCCTAAAACAAGTCGGGCGAGACCGACCATATATTACCCTACACCTTTTACAAAAATAAAATGTGATTTAGTTGTCATAATAAAGCATTTATGTTGAATTGTACCTTAAGATATACTTAAGGAGTTTATTGTTGAATAAATTGTGGAAATTTAAGTCATCATGTACCAAACTTCATTAAATTGCGAGCTGTAGTTTGATTACAAGGTTTACATGGACGGACGGACATAGCATAATCGACTCATAAAATGATTCTGAGTAGATTGGTATACTTTAAGATGGGTATAGGACCAACATTATTGTGCGTTACAAACATCAGCACAAACCCAATATACCCTCCCCACTAAAGTGGTGTAGGGTATAAAAATCCAGCATCTAACTTTATATTGATATTGTTAATGTCAAAAACTTGATTAAGCAATTATAATATAATGTAACAATTTTGTTATTCTGCATATCTGACCTATCAAACAAAATGCCATACAATATAATCTAAAATGCCTAAATCAGTTAGATGTAAATTTAATGATATTAATACATATTAGCTTGAATAAAATTTAAGCCGAATACATTGCTTTAATACAATTTTACACCAAAATAAATTATTTCGAGGAGGACATACCGCACTTATTCCAGTGTTTTGAAATTTTCAGCATGAGGCTCAGTCATCGATTCTGAAGTTCATTTTTTAAGAGTTTTTATCTTTTAGATTGAATATGAATCTAACAAATAATAAATGTGGTTTGAAAACAAAAATCCATCAGCAAATTTTTCAAACCGTCTAGATGTTCAAAATGGAAAAACATGTTCTTAGTTAGAAGCTTAGAAGCTGTTTTGGTGGCTAGAGAATGGCAGATCATTAATAAAACTATTGATTTAAACTTTTTTATGTAATTTATACTTCATGCATGCTTGATTTTCCCAAAATTACTCATACGTATAATACATACATATAAACAATTTAATGTTATACACAGTTATTATTATAATAATTAATAGCCATTAATATGAATTTTACACTTACCTTAAGAATTGCAAAACGATTTCCTGAATTTTCCGGTTACATACACAGATGTTTGATACAAAAACAATTTCTTTATTTTTTCCAAAAAAACTGGAGAAAATTGAGAAATTAAAAAAAGAGTCACACGAAAAAAAACAAATATACTTAAAATGGTATAATAAAAAAACATTTCAATATGAATTTTCAGAGAATTTACTATTGAAAAATTAAAAAAAAACTCAACAACAATATGGGTTTGTTTGCAGACTGCACGCAGCAGCCCACTTGATGTTTGTAGCAAAAAGAGGAAAACTCGAGAAAAAAGAAAGAAAACGGAACAAAAAGAGAACTTGCACACCGACCATTTTCATACACATACATATACTCTCGTGTGGAGAAAAATGGAAAATGAAATTCGTACATTCAAACACATGCTGGAAATAAACCAACAAGACAAAGAAAATTTTGTGTGGATTTTTTCTTTTGTTAAGAAAAAAATTATTTTTATTTTGGGAAAATTTCAAAAGATGTGCAGATTAAAAAAAAAACAAGAATGCAAAAAACCTTTTTTGTGAGAGTTCTACTCAATGAATTTTTTTTGTTTTTTGAGAACACAAACAAAAATGGGATATAATTTTTTTGGCCGTCTTATTTTCTTTTAGGGATTGAGGGAGTTGGGTAATGACAAGGAGTTTTACTAAAGGGGAACTGAAAGATTTTTTTGTTATTTTCTTAAGCATGAAACTTTCAATTTCAGTGGGTAACAAAAAGGAGGATCTTTTACACCATTTGTAAGGAAAACGTATAGCATTTAAATATTAACTTTAAACCATTTTGATATGAACTAAAATATTTTATTTTAAAAATAAAACAAAATGTTGTTATTATAGTTGGTAAAGTTGTCATTAAACTTAAAATAACAGTTTTCTCTTGGAAACTGTGTTAACTGATTTTTGTAAAAAAAGAAAAAAGTTTATAAAAAATTTGCAGACACAAAAATTCAAAGAAAAAAAAAACAAAAAATCATTCTTAAAAAAACATGTAATAAGAAAATGTAACAACAACACCAACGGTACACACACACGAAAAAAGCTCTGTTTTCCAGAACGACCTTGAGCCTTCAGATAAAAATGTGTTTTTGCAAAAAAAAAAAAAATAAAATAGAAGAAAATATATTACAGACAATCACGAAAACCAAAAAAGAAAAAACAATTCTGCTTAAAATCAACAAAAACAACAATATTGTGGCCATGTTAAGAAGCGACCTAACATAATTTAAGAAAAAACTCAAGACTAACAACAACAAAAGTCCTGAAGTTTGGGAGTCCTGTTGATTTCTGATAAAAATACATACACGCACACACACGCTCACTTTCACAAATTCGCCCTCAACGAAACAGCTGGTATATTAGAATAATTTGAATTTGAATCTATTTGAGGTTTTTATGTTTTTCTTTCTATTTTTCTCAATTTTTCTACACTTTTGGTCAGCAACAGGCATTTAATATTGTTGTTTTTTTTTTCTTTCTTTTTTGGGGATTTATTTTTTAAACAAGAAAACCACCTGTAAGACTCAAGATATAATAATTTTTGTTTTTGTAAGATGGACAACACAACATACATGATGTGTTTTTTTTTGGGTTTAAGGTCACACACCCTAACCCTCAAACAATTTGTGGGTAAGTGTAAATGTGTTTGTGTTGCACCATACCCTCACCATATACTTAGTATATGTAAGCATGTGTATGTATTTTTCAAGACAGACGGGCAGACGGATGGACTTACAGACAATGGCAAAACAGCAAAAAAAAGATAAAAAAAACTTCTTGACAGAACATTAGATATTAAGACAAATTGTATAATAGTTGATTATTTTTAGGATTTGTATGTATATATAATGTGTATGCATATACTTTTGCTTCGTATGTGTGTGTATTTTTAGAAGGAGTTTAATTATAGTTGTACGAATTGTATTCTTGAATGTTTAAGCAGGATTATGGTAATTAAACTGTTTGTTTTGAGAAATATTTATATCAATTGACCTTTAGTTGCGGCGATATTGGCTTCCAAGTCAAAACAAATAAAAATATATAATACCTAACAATATTTTCCGAACAGGTCTTAATCATTTTTTCCATTACAATTTTTATATTTCTGTTAATAAGTTTTCGATATTCTAGAATATTATCTATAAGATGGCAACTTTTAATGTTTATAAACTTCCAGAGATTTTCCACTTAAAATAACTAACAAAAATATGAAGCTTATAATCGTGAAATATAAATATACAAGTTCCTTCCCCCGGGGTTATGTTACCTTGTTAAAGCCTCCACCTTGGTATTATTAAAATCCCGGGAGGTGACCAATACCTCTAGTCTAGTCTGGCCGGAACTAAAAAATTGGTTACAGTCTATTGTCTGGCTTAGTTCTTACATAGATTGAAAAGAGGTCAAACCAGACCACCGCATAAACTGATACTACTGGTGGCAAGTTGCCCTCAGAACTATGTCCTGGCTGGTCATTTGGTTGAGGTTCCTTCGGCATCCACGTAGTGGCTGTGGTTTAAACCCAAATTCGCGGGAAGAGTAAGTTGCGTTTAAAAGACTTCAAGTCAATATTTCGGGTTAAGTTCGGTGCTGTTGTCGAGACAACTGATACCCCACAGAGGAGTGACTGTGACATGAGTTGGTATTAATTGTATATGGTACGGGATGAATGTGAGGTTCGCCGTCACCCCACCCGTCTACCTTTAATAAATGTGTCCTAATATGTTTTTCTCTCATGAAATTGTCGTATAAATGAGTTGTGTGCTGGGTTGTATAGTTAGTAAGCTATGTAAGCTATGGCAAAGTCCACACAAAATTAAATTTGTTTTTCACACACTGTAAATACACTGAAAATAGTCCATGCTCAACTTTACTAAAATAAAAATTTCGTAACTTCTATTTTCGTAATATTTACAAAAATTTCGTGTATAATACGAAATATTATTTAATAAAACCCTATTCTATTTTTACGAAAATACGAAAACCTTTCGTAATATTTTTTTCTTTAATTTTAGCGAAACATAATGATGTTAATTATATTATCATTAAATTAAACTACAACATTTTTATAAAATTTAAGAAAAAGTATAATATTATTCTCAAATTATTTTCATAAAAAAATAGAAAATTCGTGTGGAGAATAATTTTGAACTAAAATTAGAAAATTTATTTTAAAATGAACAAAAATGTTTGAAGAAATTAGTATTTCGTAAATTTTATCATATGTATTCAAAATTCTCTTTCTTTCAATTTATGTAAATTAATTTTTTCAAGAATATTTTGCATTATACTAAAATATTTCGTACAATTTCGTATATATTAAAAAAGAATTTCGTGGTGCTAAACAACGAACGATTCGTACAATGTACTACATTTTTCGTATATATTAGGCATGGATTTTTTCAGTGTAGAAAAAATTAAAAAATATCAAGAATAAGAAGCTTGTTACTTACACCCACTTTGACTGATGTTGGCTAATGGTGTATATGGAACATTGAGAAAATGTCCTTTCTTACTGCTATCTTAAGGATAACAAAAGGATTTTTATGTCTGCTCATTGTTGTTTTCACTTTTTTGCTGCTTGTATACATTTTCCACAATTTTTACTGATTCCTATTGTTCTATCTCAACAAAAACGACAACAAATATTAAGAATTATACTAAAACCCTAGGAATGATTTTTAGTTTTTGTTTTCTCATATAGAAATTTCAACAGGTTGCACTGATATTGGGCAACAAATACTTATTGTAACTAAGCTTACACACACACACAGTAGCTATTCAATCTTAACATTTATATATTTATATGGATCTTAAACAAAATTTATCTTTTATTATGGGGTATCTTAAAAAGAAGATAATGAATTGGCAAATAAAACACAATTGAAGGACGTTATTAATCTCCAACATGTAAGATTATTTTGAATCATAGAAAAATAGAAAACTTTAACTTCCAATTTGTGAATTTGTAGAAAATTTCTAGCTGATAAACAGAAGATATAGAGATAATTACTGTGGGTTAGAAATAAATAAAGTTTACAGCATATCCCTAGAACGGAACTAGAACTGGACTAGAACTGAACTAGAACTCAATTCATGCTGATACAGAATACATTTGCTCAAAAACTATTTATTGTCATTCGCAACATTAGACACATCCATATAAATGTGAATCATGTTTATTTGTAAGTTTTCTGAGAAATTGTCTACATATACAATGATAAATAACCTGGTCTAATTCCATCTATGTGTGATGTTAAATTTAAGGTGACTTTAATATAAAACATTCCTATTAAAGCTAGAACTTATTTCAAGTTTTGGAGAATATGTTGCCATGGTTGTTTTAACACTTGGTACACATACTTAAGTAGACTTCATGCGAAATTCTAGACTCCCATCAGGATTTCTTTTTTTTGTGCGTACGTATCCTTGTTGATTTTTTCGATATTTTTGTTTGGTATTTTTTATTCTTTCTTTAACTCACTGTGTGTGTTATCCTTCTTCGTTTATTTATTTGCTTTTCGAATGTGATACTTCCTGACCTACCTCCAGTTGAAATGTGTTTATCTTGTTGCTGACTGACAAATTTTCAAGAAAATATAAATCAACAACAAAGTTATATATTTATTTTTTTTTTTTCTTATTTTTTAATTTTTCTTGTGTGTTTTTGTACCCATATTTTGTAATATCTGTCCGTCTGTCTGGTGGGTATCAGTTGGTTCAGTGTAGGTGGTAGCTATGTCAGCTACATAGCAATATTTTTGTAAACTGTAAAAAGCTTTGAATTGGTATTTTTTCTTTCTAGGAAATGTATAATTTTCCTTCGTAAAATTTATTTTGTTTTGTTTTTGTAAAAATTATTTGAATATGTGTGCGTTTAGTCAGCTGTTTATTGTGTATCTATGTGTGTTATACACACATAAACAAGTATATATTGATTATTTTTTTTCGACAAACGTGTGGATGAATATTTCGTGTAATTGCTAATAATTTTCTAGAAAATTTTAAGGGAATTTATTGGTTATTGTACACAAGTTGTAATAATATAACTGTGTAATGGCTTTAAGAAAAAAAGGTTGTGTGACAGACATGGTAGATTTAATAAGAAAAATATTTTGTTTTGTCGGTAATTAGCGATTGATATTAGTTACAGGATTTTTAAAATAAGTATGTGAATTTAAATTTATTGGTGGATATATATATTTCAAGTTAGAAATATTTAAAGTAGATTATTTAAAATGTTGGATTTATTACTATCAATTTGAGAAATTTTCAAAAAGCGGATAAAAAGCTGTTTTAAAAAGTTCATACTTTATTATAGACTTTTAACTAGACTATTGGCTTTAGCTAGACTATAGACTAAACTATAGAGCAAACTAAAGACTAGAATATAAACTTATTCTATAATTATAAGAAACTTTGATTAAGATTTTCAGTGAAAATAAGGAAATTGGATCTTTAAATAAAAACATTTATATTAATCTAACTGCAGGTTTTGTAAGTCTCTCATTTTACGTATTGACAACGACGCGTTGTTGAAATTTCAATGAAATAACATCGAAAAGTTGTGGAAATGATGCACTGTTAAAATTACAACGTAACGTTGACGAAATTGAAACGATGCGTTGTCGAAATTTCAATTAAATGACATCAAAGCATTGTAGAAATGATGCGTTGTCAAAATTACAACGGTGTTTGTCAAAATGATAGCTGGTTCTTATAAAAATTGTAAACACATCCGTTGTCGAAATGTTAACAAACATGGTGTGCTCTATTTTTATAAAGGACAATCCCTTATCAAAATTATAGTACTTTTCTACCGTTTTCTTGTTCTTTGTGTAGTTGTAGTAATGTGATTAAATCCTCATGTTAGTGCTTCCTACTAATTTTTATAACTACCTTTCCGGTCAATTATTTTGAGTTCTAAAACCATTTTGAAACTAATACAAAATCAATTGCATTTGAGCTAAAATCAAATTGAAAATTGAAATCAAACAAAAAAATTTGTTTCTACAAAAGGTTTTTCCAAGTTTTTTTTTTCAAATCTTTCATGATTTTTACTTGTATTATTTTTTCCTTTATATTGTTATATAATACACGTTCCCGTGTGTGATATACATAATTGAAATTTCTAAGAAACTCACAATTTTGCTCAGTGTATAAAAGCTATCTGAAAATTTTGTATTGAATTATTTATTTGATTAACCTTTCAAGTGGAAAGATCTTTTGCAAAATATACTAAAATCTAATGTCTGATGAAGTTTTCGCATAACAAATGATATAGAATTTCAATCAATGCAATTCTTAACATTAATGCGGGTTATTTGAAACTTGCATTTAGATTGCAATAAAGCCAATGGCAAAAATGACGCTGATTTTTTTTCTGGTATATATCATTTTTGTGAAAGTAATGTGTCAAACCAAATCATCATTTTGTTATTATAACTTTACCAAAGAAAAAAAATAGCAACATCAGAAAACTAAAACCAGTTTAAAACAAAACATACTTTCCAATGCTATAAACCACCAAACCAAACGAACATTAGTCCCAGCTGCATACAAATAATAACAATCACCAAAGAAAAAGAAAAAAACTAAAACAAAAAACAAACGCTACAACAAAATACAAGTATTAAATTGCAACGACCTACATAGAAGACCTGACTGATAGCAGCAAATGAACGAACACACATAGGGCTTTCTGACCAAAGAAAACAAGAAACGAAACTATTGACCAAAAAGACAACCGACAAACGCCATTTCTATAAATTTATATACACAAAATTTGCAATGTGTCTCAGGCAGGACTTTAACTAAGATATTTGGGTTTTGAAATTTTAAGTTTAACAAAAACAATCTTTTAATAGATACGCACTAAAAATGAAATGCAGTTTTTGTTAATTTCTCAACATATAAACAAACAAAATTAAAAGGAATAAAAAAATAAAGTCAAGGAAATTTTAAACCATTAAACTTCAATCAACCGCACCTTAAATAAAAAAAAATCTACATCTACTCGTACATTTAACAGCGGCAGCTTAAAACCTTGTATTATTACGAAAAATAAATAATAATAAAGAAAAAAAATAATCATTTTGCATTTGTAAACTTAGCTGAAATTGCAGCTGAAGTAGAAGAAAGCAACAATAACAACGACAATTAATTATTATATACTATAACATCGTAGATGATAATGATGATCTTGAGTATTAAGATGAGGTTGCTTGTTGATGATGACGCTGATGCCTACTGGTTCCCTGCCTAACTCTGCCTGCTTGCATATTCATCGACTCCTTACAGTTAACTAATGTGCAAAATTTTATTTACACAAAAATACAGGGTGTGGTCAATGTAAATTAAAATTTGAACTGTTTAGAAATAATATCGAATTTAGTTAGTTATTTAGTTAGTTAGTTAGTTAGTTAGTTAGTTAGTTAGTTAGTTAGTTACTTAGTTAGTTAGTTAGTTATGAAACAGCGGATGGTTAGGTTAGGTTTTTGAGGCAGTTGACCGACTCACTTGGGTCCTAATGGTCCCGTTGTGATACCCTATAGCGGATCCTGCAAAAAGAAAACCAACCTATGGGACATTACGTGTCCGTGTTTAACATGGTGTTGAACCAACCAGAGGCACGAATGAACGATTCTATCTTATATATGTCTATATTAGATAGAGCCGCAAGTTCATGCAATATTAGAATGCCTAAAAACTCTGTCCTGATGTTTGCTAGAGCAGGGCAGAGAAAGTGTTCTACAGTTTCCTCTTCGTCCTCACTTTGACAGCTTTTTGCATGCGCACTCATAGTACAGTGCCCTCTTAGGATGGCTCCCAGTGAACGTAGTCTCATCCTTGGAAGCCCCATCACACAGAAAGACCTTCACTCATCATAGAGAGGCCAGGTCATTCTTGATGTAGAGCAATAGGTCAGTGATGACCATCTGGTCTGAACAGACCCATAGAGTTCATGCTGAATAAAGGTATGAAACAGCGGATAGGCACAAATTTTTGTCACGGGGTGCAAAGCTATACCTTAAACATTCTCTCTTATTTCTCTCTTATATACAATGACGAATTTTGGTTGCAGCAAACTTTAGTTGTGTACACCCTTTTCCCATCAACTAAAATGCATAAAGAAGATGATATTTGTAAAATCTTCCAACTTACTGATGATGTTACTTTTTTGGTGCTGCTATATCTGTTTTTTTTTTTGTTACGAAAAACAGCGAAACACACCATAAAATCTTAGCCAAGTAATTCAACCAAAAATACTGCAATAAACCTGAAACGCTAATGCAAAATACAAACAACGATGGGGTTTTTCAACAACTACAAAAAACACATTTTTTAAAACATCCAAAATAAAATTTCACTTGGTTTGATATTGCACAAAAAAACACACATAAAGAGTTTGTAGGTAGAGTACAAGTATCTCTGTGTGTTGAAACTAACAAAAGCACAAACTTGTTTGTGCAATCTGTTATAATATTATTTTGTTGTTGTTATTGTTGTTTTTATAATGCAACGCTTGATATCTTATTGTTGTCGTATTGTAAAATGAGTACATAGAAAGGTAGTAATGTTTAAACTAAACAACCTTCTGCCACCATATTGTTAAAAAAATATACTAAATAATACTAACACATAGATGCACAGATATTTGCACACACACATACACAATTGCAGCAACCTACATACTGCAGTACACGATTACTGCTGCTAACTAGTTCTACGACACACAGGGCAACTTTGTGGTTACAATTTTAGTTTTAAAGTTTCAAACAGGGTTAAAATTTGCAGTTACTTTTTTGTATTATTTTGAAAATGTTTTAATATACATACCATTTACAATTATTATACAAATAAACTAAAAGTCAAGAGATAATTATTAAAAATTTTTATAATTAAAATAGAATTGTAAAAGCTGTTAGTATTGAAAGTTACAGTTCATTATACATATTTCTTTATCAAAGTTTTAAATAAATTCCTAAAGTATTTCAAAACTCTGTTAAACTTTAAAAATATATGGCTAATAACTCTTTAACATACTAATCTTTATATTCTTACGTATGTTCTATAAAATCTCATTAATTAAGAATCCTTTCTTTACAATATAATAAATTATTATCACGTTCTTCTAACACATAAATACCCCCGGAAATCTTGTGGTTTATACCATTTATCCACACATTAAACACAATTTTACATCATCTTACCACACATTTTCTCGCTTAAAAGGTAAATATTCCAATTTTTACTATCTACAGTTTAAGGTAGATTATAATTATAATTTCATGCCTTTCAACTATTCTCAACGGTAGGTTTGACAGGAATTAATTAGTTACAAGACACATACATAAAAAAATATTATTATTAAATAATAATTTCTAAACATGCACGAATCACCCACACTCACACGTACTTGTTTTTCAAAATGTTAAACAATTTGTAAAAATGTTCTTTCTACCTTTATTAAGGTAAAAGCCCCAAGACGTTTAGTGGCCGGAGGGGTATATACACAGGAAATCAACCCTAAAAATTAATTTAACACTTAAGTTGTTAAAATAAATACAAGCAATTTATTTACATAAAAAGTGAACATTTTAAAAAGTTTTACGTCATACGTGTGAGGACAGTATTTAAAACTATAATTTTATTGCAAATTTTAACAGAATGTTAAAAGTGAAATGTTTTTGCTCTTTTTTTCCTCTTTAGCTCCCCTGGTGTCATGTTGCATTGATGAATCTCTACTAATCTTAGTGTTATTGCAATCTCGAATGAAACAGGCGCTATCAGTACTTCTAGTTTGAAAATAAACTGGTGATGATCAAATACATCCGCGGCCTTTCCTAAGAATTATTTGTCATGATGTAAAACCAGATAATTACATAATCTGGTACCACAGGAACCGGTAGCACACAGGGCAGAGTTTCGTCTAGTCGCGGTTATAGGACAGGTCTCTTCAGTTTGTGAGTATGAACAATAGGTTGATCTACCGATTACGTCTGTTGGTGCTGTTGATGATTTTGCATTTCGAGGTGAGTGTAATCAGTTCACGCTTTAGTTGAAAAATTAACAAAATAAGGCCAACATGCCAAGAGTTCACGAAAAGCACTTTAACTTCATTCCTCTACCGAAATAATGTAAGAGATCGCTATGTATCAAGTAAATTATCCTATCAATTCAGCTATCGTTTCTCGAAATTATGCGAATACGAAAGAGAAGGATGATTTTCGCAGTCCATGGACGAACACTAATCCAATGATCAGGATCGTGACAAAAAATGGATGCAAGAGTACTTTTATTGCGACAGCTCAAGATCTAGAGTATCATAAATTTAGGACAATGGAGAATAACTGTAAACTTTAACATATTATCGATTAGCAGTCAAAATTTAAAAAATAATTGAGGAAAGTCGAGGAACACTGAATCAAATTGATGTGTTTATTATTCGAATAACATATAGAGCCTTAGTTCTACATGAATTATTTCAATGCCCTAAATCGAATCATCAACAAGAATTTAATATATTTTGTTTAAATATATTCCAATTCAGAACCATAAAAATTTGTTCTTGGAATTAACACGCAAATTAAAAAATTCCAACAAGAATATTATAAAGGGACTTAAAACACACTATGTTGTAGATCAAATGTTTAATGTGAAACATGCCATTCAACTTATGCTTTATTTCATTTATTTCTGATGAGGCTGTGATCTGGTCAAAAACAATATTTTACATAATAACAATTAAAATTTGCATACTGCTCTACCGTGTAACTTTATGTAACGATGTGCATTATCTACACAAAAAACAAAGACTTTCAACCTTGACCCACCCTTTATTTTAAAATAAGCATTTTCAAAACAACCAATAGAAAGAAAATACTTAAAACTGGACACGCGTTCAATTATATTTAAATTAGTTTTCAGACATAAAATGTTTTAACTTAACTGCATCTAACATCTGTACTTTAACTGCTAAAGTCCATTTAATAAAATCAAAACAATTTGACCACCACTTTCTAAATCCTACACAAAACATAGATTTAACTCTCTTACAAACCTGTTTTCATTACAATTTTATTCAGTAGCTCGGTATTGTAACATTTTTTCTACTACTTAAATATTTTAGTCCTTAAGTTTCATAACAAGACATAAGCATACCCTTAATGTTAATATGGCCTGGCTATTCGATGACCATGTGTGTAAGCTTGGGTATCTTTATATCTTTAAATTTTTTTTACTGTTGTACTATTTTATAGTAGGACATACATATGTATAAATGGTGTCCGGTTTGTTGTTTAGAACAGGAAACATTTAAAATGCTATAAAAAAGAAGTCAAAGCTAGTAAAAAGGGCCATACCGACACAAATGGGGTGAGCTGTTTCTTGGCATAGAGAATTAGCATTATTTACCGCCTTTGGTTAAATATTCTTCATACTTTTCATAATAGTATAAACATGTGTGAGTATGTGTGTGTGTGAAAAAGGATTACTTATCAAACGTCCCATATCAGTCTAGCCAGCAAAAGGATGAATGGACAGACGAAGTAGGAAATAGGCAGGCAAGCAGACGGATAGACATACAAGTTCATAATGATGAAATGATATGTTGACACTATTTAGTTTCATGAAAATGGGTTAAACTTGTTAAACTCTATTTTGGTTTTCCATTCATATTTATACCTATAAACACACATATGTACATGTAGATATGTATACTCATATGGGTTAGTAGTGGTGGGATGGTGGTTGTTTGCTTCTGATGATGTTGCTGATGGGACGTTTGGTAGTTATCGAGGTGATGAAATCTAATGCCAAAAGGTTACTAAAACACACAACTTTACGTTACGCATTTACATGAGTACGTCTATGATTTTTACACACATGTTTCTTGTACTTTTGTCTGTCTGTCCGTATGTTTGTCATGTGTGTGTTTGTTTCCAAAAAAAAGGCAAAAGGAAAAGAGTTGTTATTTTAAGTGATTTTATGATGAATTTGGGGTAAATTCTCAGGAAAACTTTAGATATTTTATGAGGGGTAAAAACAACATAATTAAACGCACAAAAACATTTCAACCATGTATGGGACTTGATAACTATGACTCTATAATACTTATGACTTTATCATCGTCATTGAATGAATTAAGTCTAAATGAGTGAGTGTCTAAATGAATATATGAATGTGTGGTCTGATCCTATATATGTGATGTGGTTTAAGTGGTATGAGTGTGTGTTTGTATATATTTCTAACTTTCCTAAGACGATTTAAGTATTTTGAACTTTTGAACTTTTTAGATTTTAGATGATGTGTGTAAAATCAAGTGTTAAGTGGTTTTAAAATTTAAATTGTTTTCAAAGTGTATGTTTTTTGGGGGAGAAAAACTGGTTTTTTGTTATATGTTTTTAGGGAATTATTATAATTAAGACTTAATGTAAACAGTTAATTAATGAGATTTGTTACACACAACCGCGATAAAAGGCATGCGAAAGGAGTGAGAGTGTGTGAAAAATCCTTAAAACTAATTAGTCAAGAAAAAGGAAGTGGGACATAAGTTTCCTGTGAAACTTTTATTAGAAATAATGAAAATATGGTTTCTTTTTGTCAGACTGAAAAATCTTTTATAATGCTTTTTGTTTATTTTATTATGTTTGATTTCTGTAAGTAGATTGTTTTTGTGTTTGTTTAACAAACGATAAAATAACAATTAATCTTTGTTAATTTTTGTAGTTGTTTACAGTTGATGGTTTTCATTTCATTACAAAGTCAAGAAGGAGGAGGAGGAAAAATTGGGAGGTGAGATATTTTATTTATATTTTAAATGTTTAATTAGGAGGCGGTTGAAAGTGTTTTCAATTGAATTCTTTCTTTAAGTGAGATTGTATGTTTTAATATTTAAAAATTGTTTTAAAGTTGATAAATCCCAAAAAAATAGAAAAAAAAGATTTTTTTGAGAAAAATTATTGTGAGAAAAAAGTTATTTTAGCGAAAATTAAGATTACTACCAATTTTTAAAGCTTTGCAAAAATTATTTTTTTATCAACATATAAATTTTATTTTAAAATAAATAACAATTTGTATTTTTTTTTCTTTTTTTCTTAAAAAAATATTTTTATCAAAAATAAATTAAAAAATAAATATAAAAGTTGAATTTTTTTGTTTTTTTTTTTCAAAAAATTCTTTTTTTATCAAAAATTAAAAAAGGATTTCAACAATCTTTCAATAGCCAGGAAATACTAATACACAGAAAAATATGTTACAAACGCCATTACAAAAATGTAGAAAATTATTTTTTAATAACAAAGGAATGCAAAGGATAATTGAACACATATATATGTATATACTTTCTTTGGTCAAAACCTCAGCACAAAACTCATGCAAAAAACCGCAAAAAAAGGTTTTATAAGTCACCAGCAAAAGAAAATTCATAATAAACATAAGTATGAAGGATTGTGCGAAAACACATGTGTAGATACATATGTTTTAGTACTTCTGTAAAGGTCAGTGTTATTTTTTGTCGGTTTTTTTTTTATATCGCTATAGATGGATGTATAAGTATTATGTATAAATGTTTAAAGTAAAATGTTTTGATTCTCAGAATTGATGATGATTTCTTAACTGTATAATATGTAGGTCAAAAAGACCAACAACAACTGCTAAAAACCTCCATACATACGTACATAAACAGATAATAAGACAACAAAAAGAATTTGAAAGGTAAAGGAATGTTTTTTATGTTGATTGGAGAATAAACATTTTTTAAGTTTATTAAAGCCATATAAAGGTGTTAAAGGAATTTTAAATCTTTTTGCTACCTTCAAACTACTTAGTTATAGGTATTAATTTAAGCAGGAAGTTTAAAGCTTAGTTTTTTTGTTGCATGGAAGAACATAAAAATCAAATTTTTGTTTATATTGTTATAATTTTAATCAAATTTGACAGCTTATTGACAAGATTACCCAGGCAGACAATGAAACAAACAAGTTTGCAGGTTAGAGAAAATATTTTTGCTTCGTTTGTTTTTTCTTTATAATATTTTTTTTTTTGTTTTTCAATAAATTAAGTTATGGGTAAATAACCTTAGTTTTATGATTTGAAGATATAAACAAAGTACGTTGTGTGTGCATTTGATAAACGAAAACCTATCTTAACTAAAACTCTACAGTTTGAAAAGAATTTGTAACGATGATGATGTTGATGAATATGATCACGAATGATCGTCCATCTCATATAACACAGAAACTCCAAAGGAGATAGGAATTATGAAGGAAATAAAACGGCTATCTTATAACCTACTAAGCTCAAACTTCGAAGAAATGTGTTAATTTGTAACTAACTAACTAACTATCTATCTATCTATCTATCTATCTATCTATCTATCTATCTATCTATCTATCTAACTAACTAACTAACTAACTAACTAACTTACTAATTAACTACTTATCTATCTATATATCTATCTATTTATCTATTTATCTATCTATCTATCTACCTACCTATCTATCTATCTACCTATCTAACTAACTAACTAACTAATTAACTACTTATCTATCTATCTATCTATCTATCTATCTATCTATCTATCTATCTATCTATCTATCTATCTATCTATCAATCTATCTATCTATCTATCTATCTATCTATCTATCTATCTATCTATCTTTCTATCTTTCTTTCTATCTATCTATCTATCTATCTATCTATCTATCTATCTATCTATCTATCTATCTATTTATTTATCTAGTTATCTATTTATCTATTTATCTATTTATCTATTTATCTATTTATCTATCTATCTATTTATCTATTTATCTATCTATCTATAGAACTCTTAATATTTACATAAATTTAATATAATATCATCTGTCATTGGTTCCAACTATATTCATATAGGTATATGTATTTATATCATGTAGAGTGCAAAAACATATAATTTCTTGTTTATTCCTACCTACATACATCATTTCATGGCATTTGGGGTTATAAATTCGTCATAGAAGCTAAAATACAAAATCTCCAAAAATAGAGTGCATTGATCCCAAAAATAAAATGAAAACAACAACAGAAACAAAATCATGTTAACATCCAGACCGTTTGTCCAAAAACATTCTCTTAGAATACTTTTCTTATAATATATAGAAAAAATTTATAATTTTTTTTTTGTCCATTTTTTAATTTTTAGCAAATGTTGTTGTATAGAGAGTACAAAACGAACACTACGTACAGTTTTGACTCGATCTGTTTTTAAAACAACAAGTTTTTTAAAGTTAAAACAAAAGCGCAAAAAGTTAAGAAAATTGCATCTAACAATGGCAAACACTTCTAAAAACGTATTTTAGGCCAGAGAGTAGGCTTTAAAAATGGCAAACACTCTCACAAAGAGCGACCATAACAACATTTGAAACAACGCAGTTTCGGGATTGCAAAAAAAAAATAAACTACTTGCTCTGTTGGTTCTACTAAAATTCTACAAGATTTTTCGGTATACTAACGAATTTAATATTGTATAGTAAAAAATAAAACAAAAAATAGAGAAGAAAACACAACCATGTAAAATAGAAAGCCCAATAGGCAGAGTCAAAATATATAACAGATCTCAAAAAGCAGGCCAACGCCCCAAAGATAAAATTGAATTAAACGAAAATTTGAGAAACCCCTTTTAGAAATTCCAATTACAAATTTTATTGTTACTTATAACTTTTTGTTTATACTTTTTCCACTAATATTCATACTTGTTTAGTTTAAAATTAATTTAATAAATACATACTTCCCTATCTAACTCTTTCTTTTTAAAATACAACTTTCTCCTTCTCTCTCACATTAGTTTATTTGCTTTTGTTCCTTTTCTACTTAGTTTTTACTTTGATCAAATGAACAAGTTTGAATGCATACAATTTGATAACTTGCATTTTAGAGTGAAGTCATTACCACTACCATTACATTTCTGCAAAATTTTGGCAATTTCACACACTTATGCATATTTAACTCTCACCTCTCTTAACAGATACACGCATAGGTTAAATTACTCAAAAGTTTTGTATTTTTTAAATAAAACAGGAGAAATTTAATTGGAGCTGTTTTATTACAAAAAAATTTAATCTCTTCGAAGAGAAAGAAAAGTTGGAGAGAATAAAAAGAGTACGTCGAATATATTTAGGCAACCCTGCCCCTAAAATATTTGACTTCTTCCCTCTCTTTTTGAATCCATTTCATATACAGTATTTTTATTTTTATGGGATCATCTCTTTCTCTATGCACAGTGCATCACTATAGTAACATTTACAGAAAGAACATTGTTCTGTAAACGACAAAAGCCCTATTTAATCGCACTAAATCAGCATTGTCATGCTATTAAGCCCTTAGTTAAGTTTGATTCATGGAAATGTCTAACACTAATGACAAAACTAGGATGTTAGGAAACAAATACATAAATCATTAGTAGCTATATAGGAATTTTTTACTTCAGGAATTGTACTCAACCAAATACTGAATCACTGTATGTATGATCATTATGGCAATACTTTGCTGCAGAGTAGGTACTTCCTCTCTTTTCAAAAAATTTGTTAAATTGTCACTAAACTCACACAAAATTTTTCGAAATCACAACAGTTTCTCCACAGAAATGAGAATTAACTTATAAATGTTAATTTTAATACTTAAAATATATTGAACATGAAATTATTTTTGTCTCCAATCTTTATGCAATTTATAGTTGTCAAAAAGGGAATAAAAACAATTTCAAAGCATTGGTGAAGAGAATGTGTCTCACAAATTGAGTGTAATTAAAATTTATTCAAAATTTTAACAGCATCTTAAATCGTCGCATTTAATTTATCTATACACATTTTAATCCATTTTACAGTAGAAATTTGGATCAAATTGTATTAACAGAAAACTATTGGCTAACATTTTGAACTGTTTCTAGTGGGCCAATAAACTCATTCTTCTATAGATCCAAGAATACAGCTTTACAAATCTGCATAAGAATGATTGACTAGAAAATTTTGTTTATTATGTTATGAATATTTTAAACTATTATCCATCTTTTGTTTTAACTAATATTTTATCTCTATTACCTCTATATGAGAAAAGTCATCGATTTCTACACAATGATAAAGAAATCCTTTCTACTCATTCTTAAACAATCTCTTTTAGCTTTGAATATTTAACTGCGATTATCCCCCCTTTCAAGATCGACTTACTCTCTGATCCAAAATTTATTTGAAATAACAATACGAACATATTTCATTACTCTTCGTAAATCTTCGGTAACTACTAGTGCATACACATGTATGTATGTGCGTGAGTGTGCAATTTTTTTATTTTGATTTCTTGTTTTTCAAGTAGTGCATTTAGAAACGATGTTATTTCAATGTAATTTTGTTGTTTTCTCATATTTCAACTAAGAAAACAATAATAACAAAAACAATAAATACCCGAAAAAAGTTGCATTGAAGCCGTTAACCTCGTAGTGCGTTCGACGCCCGAATGTGAGTAAAGTAAAATACAAAAACAACAAATACTTATTTTATAAAAAATATACAAGTTGTAGATAAATGAATACACAGAAAACAACAAAAATTTACAATATATAATACATATGTATATAATTGTATGTATTTTCGTTCATATAAAGTCATTTGCTAAAATTTGGAACTATGCACACACAAATTCTGTATGTACTTATGTATTACTATCGGTTATACAGACTTATGAGTATAGACGACTATGTGCAAGGCGACTGATTAATAAGACGTTGAACAGTAGTACAATTATATAGTTGACGAAAAAATATATGACAAAGGAATTATCTATAGTAAGCGAATTAAGTAAAACAGAACTATAAATGCACTAGATTTGAACGAGAACTGAACTAAAACTGAACTAGAACTGAACTAGAACTGAACTAGAACTGAACTAGAACTGAACTAGAACTGAACTAGAACTGAACTAGAACTGAACTAGAACTGAACTAGAACTGAACTAGAACTGAACTAGAACTGAACTAGAACTGAACTAGAACTGAACTAGAACTGAACTAGAACTGAACTAGAACTGAACTAGAACTGAACTAGAACTGAACTAGAATTGAACTAGAACTGACCTATAACGGAACTATAACTGAACTATATTATGTGTTAAAACTTAGGCCAAACTTCAACTTATTGACTCTAGCACATGAAGGCATTCGGAAATTGAAATACCTACAAGCACACTTGAACATATTGACTCTAACACATAAATGCATATACGAATTTTCTTAATTTATAATATAATACTTTTCGCTGTCAACACCACTGTTCCAACTGCAAAACGTATGTGATCTTGTACATTAATATAACATAGTATATCAGCTAAATATGTTTTTTCTTATAACAAAATTGAATGCCTAAAAAATTTTACATAGTAGAGTGTATTATTTTTCTTTTTTTTATTATGTGTGTTTTTTTGACAATTTCGATATTTTTTATCTTTGAGAAGAAACTACAAAAAGACTAAATCAAAATTTCAGTATTTTTAAACCAGTTCTTTGTTGTTTTTTTATATTTTATTTTAGTTTTGGAGAAATCTCAACTGGTTGCTTCACACAAATTAAAAAAAAAACATAGGTTTCATTACAGCTCATCATCATCATCAAAAATTTAGCTGTTTCTGTTTGCTTGTCTGTTAAGAAATAGGGTCCATGGATTTGTATAGTGTTTGTTGTGTGCTGTAAACTCTATACTTAACCACAAATTGTTGAATATTGATCCTCCTCACCTCCCCAGCAATATCCCAACATTTGTGAAGATCGCTTTTTTGTGCAATTATGTGCATTGATGCATTTTCGTTTGTATTTTTTCCATATTCTGTTTTATTTCATTGCCATTTCGTTAATTTTTCTACTACAACTACAAAAATGTTCGCATTTGGATTTGATTCGAAAGCATGTGCAGCTATTTGGGGCTTCTCGTTTTTATACGAATGCCTATGTACTATATAGTTTCGGAGTCATTGTCTGTTTTTAGGTTTTTTTATGTACCAAAAAATATTTTATGGATGCACTCTCAAGATCAATTGTTTTTTGTATTTGTTGTTGGTGTTGTGTGTATATGAAATAATGGTAGTCGTTTGTTATTTTGGGGTTTATATTATATACTGTTGTACCACTTAACTATGTGTATTTCCATTGTTTTTAATTATATTATATTATTTTTTTTTCGAGAAAGTTTATAACAGATAATATTTATTATTTAAATTTTGAAAAGATGGCGTATTTTCTTTGCGAAGATCATAGAAAGTTGATTTACATATTTACATATTTATGTATTTTACGCAGAAATTTTTAAAATTTGATATTATAGGTTTCAATAACTTAAATCGGTTGATATAATATGAAGCTATATTAAATTGATGTATTAAAAATAGTTCTAGAACTGAACTAGAATTGAACTAGAATTGAACTAGAACTGAACTAGAACTGAACTAGAACTGAACTAGAACTGAACTAGAACTGAACTAGAACTGAACTAGAACTGAACTAGAACTGAACTAGAACTGAACTAGAACTGAACTAGAACTGAACTAGAACTGAACTAGAACTGAACAAAAAAATTTTTATAGACTAGAACTTTTGTATACCTCAATAAAACAATTTATATTGCCATCAAATAATACTAAAAATTTTATTTATACCTACATCATAATATTGATATTTGTCAGTCAAAATGCATTTTAAAGTCTCAGTTAAATAAATAGACTGCATTTATTTGCTCATGATGTGGTGGCCATAAACTAAAAACAACATCCAACTACCGGATTCAAAATGTCTGAATATTTTTCTAGAGGCTTTAAAATCTTCTAAACCTCACTCTTACAAAAACGGTATGATGTGTCAGTTGTGATATAAAATATGGATAGAGTAAAAAATCGAATTTAACATTAACTTTAGTTTTTTATAACATATATTTTCGCAAAAAAAACAAGGATTTACTGAGCCTATACACTGCGTAAGCGCATTTTTGTAGGAAGAAAATTAAATAAAAATGTTATATAGTATATAAGTGTATGGTGCTACACCTTCATAACTTATAAGCACATCTCCACAACTCCGATAGTGGTATAAAGTTTTATAAAACATAAAATTGTAGGCAATAATAAAAAAAGAGAAGGTTCTATCCCCTTTTAATCACGCCACACGAAAAATACGCACGAAATTAAAAATTGTTTATGGAAAAATGCATCTTTGTCTCACGCATTCCAACAAAAAATCAACATTTTTCGGCAACACAGCAAAGAGTCATTCAACCTTTTTCCCAAAATTTTCGTTTTTATTTTTTGGTGGTTGCACTGGGAGTTCTAGTGCAGTTTTTGGTGGTCTTATATTGGCTGCTGCAATAAATACATAGATATTTTAAACAGTTTTTTCTTACTGTTTAATATTTGCAGTTTTTTAACCGTTTAGTATAAAATGTCATGTTATTTTTGTGCAGTTGCAACGTGTTATTGTTTTTGTTTCATGCTAAGTATTGCCTGGTATTGCATTGAACTAGTGGGAGTTATGATTCGAGTCCATGCAATCAGGGTTTCTTGGTTTGAGTTTGCTGGACATTTGTATGCATATAAATTGGCAGGCATTGTTAAGCGATGAAAAAAAAAACAATAAAACTTTATTTTATTTTTGGTTGCATTCAAAAATCCTCATACGCACTGTGTTTTGAGTGTTTGTTGCTGTCGTTTTTTCTGTCATGATGCATCCAAATATCAAAAAAAATTTAAGTTGCAGATACAAAATGCAATTGCAGTCAAAATATTACGCTCATTCTCCAACTTTCTATGTGCAACTACATTTTATCCTTTTTCAGTTTTTGTATTTTTCTATCACCAACTCCTCTCATATACGCATTTTTGCATGATGTGTATGAAGTGTTTTTTTATTTCCAAACAAAGAAAAATATAATTTTTAGTACAGGCAGTGATTATACGAGGGAAAAGAATAAAAATATATACTATTTTGTGCTTCTTTTTTGCCAAAATAAAAAAATAAATAAAAAGAATTTCTATCAAACCATTATATGAATGCATTGGACATTTGTTGGTTGCATGTGGCTGTTGTTGCAGTTAAAAGCGTGTTGCTGTAGCACCAACTCAACAATTTTTGGTTAATTTGTTGGTGCTGTTGAAGAACTTAAAAAAAATACCCAAAAAAGGAATACATTCTGTTTTTTTTTGCCGTTTACATTGTGCACAAGAGTGTGCGTTGCACAGACAGGTGCTGATGGTCGTGGTTATGGTGTTCAAACATTTTATGGTGATTTTTCGTGTATCATATCATATTGCATCCTCTTCTATTAAATCCTTTAGTAACAGCAACGTTTTGGGTGCATACGGGCCATGTACATTTTATTTTTGGGGTTTTATTGTTGTAGTTAGAGAAGAATTGGTTTTTTATGTGAATTTACATTGCGTTTCGCATGTATTTATCTATTATATTAACAAAGTACATTGCCATTATATTTTTATGCTGTATACAGTAAAATTTACAGTCATGGTTGATAAATTGGGAATATAAACTAACTGAGAATTATATATCGCGTCGCATCTTTATTTAAAACTATTGTTCAATGATCAATGATCCTTTGTAAACATGACAATTTTTTTTTCAACAAAAATCACTACAAAAATATAAATTTTACTTACGTTTTACACAGAACTACCCCAGTCGACGGTGAAATCATAGCAAGAGTAACTAAGAAGTTTATGTATTCACATAACTTGAATCAAATCCCTCGGTCTTATGATATCTTCTAGTATTAATAACACTATCCCCAGAATTCATATATGTTAAAATCAGTAAGAAGCTATAGTCGGCCGATGCCGACCATAAAATGCCCTACACCTGTATACGAATTAAATGTGATTTAGCTTTCATTTAAGTTGAATTGTACCTTGCCACATATATACTTAAGCCATTTATTGTTTAATAAAACTGTTATTATTTAAGTGAAATTTTAATGGTGTATTTTTATAGGCGCCCTACAATTATAAAGTTCATGAGGGTCATCAAGGCTAGAACAGAACTTGGTTTTGCAGTTTTTTGTCGAGATACGAGTATATTAAACATAATTATGAACTTAAAAGCCTATTTGGCGGGTTCAATTGTATGGGGCCTAGGTGAAATAATGGACCGATGTTAATTATTTTTAATAGACTTCGTCTACGGTACCGTGAAATATTATGTGCCAAATTGCATTGAATTATATTCAAAATTGCGACATGTAGTTTGATTACAAGTTTTACAAACCCTATTCGGGGGTTCAGTTGTATGGGGGCTAGGAGAAATAATGAACTGATTTTAACCATTTCTAATCGGCTTCGTCTATGGTACCATAGAAGATCATGTGCCAAATTTCATTAAATTATCTCCAAAATTGCGACTTTTTGTTTGATTACAAGTTTTACAAGCCATATGTGTACCAGATGAAATAATGGACCGATCATAACGCTTCGTCTACGTTACCATAAAAGATCATGTGTTAAATAGACTCAGAAAATGATTCTGAGCCGATTGGTATACTTTAAAGTGGGTATAGGACCAATATTATTGTACGTTACAAATATCAGCAACCCAATATACCCTTCTCACTAAAGTGCTGTAGGGTATAAAAAGTTATTGATAGTTTATTGAAGAAATTTTTAATGGAAAGTTGTAAACCATACACCAGCTTCTATGCATTAGTATCTCTACCTTATCTAGTTTTCGCGTAAACTAATATGTCAATAATGATTATTTTCAATGTGGAAATATACTTCCTAACATTTTTTGAATGTTATATCAGGAAACCCAGAAATTTTATATTTTTTGTGAAATAAAATAATAAAAGCAAAGTGACTCTAAACGTTGACACGCACTGTAAACAGTTTTATTAAAAAATAAAAATAAAATTTGTGTAAATTTTTTATAAGCATGAATTGAGAATTGTTTTTTTTATTATTTTTGTTTTAAAAAATTAATTTATTTATATATTTATGTACAATAAAGCAACCATTTTTTTACAAAAAAAAAAATGTTCATACTCTATGCTAAATTTTGCAATATTTTTATATTTTGTTTTTCCAATTAATATGTTAACACATTATGTGTATGTAATGTGTATTTACACATAAACACAAACATACGCACACACAGTGTACATACATATGTATGTGAGTGTGTGTGAATGTTTATAAATATTTATGTGCGTGTGTATTCAATGATTTTTATATGATTATATAAGTAAAATTGCATTCAATCCTTTTTTTAAGTCATTCCTTTTTTCGGGGCATTTACTAAAAATATTATATTATATAAATACCACAAATACATATGCATATGGAACATACATGCATGCATACATATACAAACAAACAAATAATCAAATATATAGACAAGTATGTATTTGTACGCATATACATTTGTACATACATAAGAGTGCATTTA
>NC_060951.1:54812151-54813189 GCF_022045245.1 Lucilia cuprina | reverse complement strand
ACTAGACTATAGACTAGACTATAGACTAGACTATAGACTAGACTATAGACTAGACTATAGACTAGACTATAGACTAGACTACAGACTAGACTATAGACTAGACTAAAGTGTTGAATTATTCTTGCCTAATTTTAATAACAACACGTATAATCTAAAATCAAGCGATAGATTTTGAATGCTATGTAACTTCACATATCTAGAATTATAAATGCCATAGGTTAGTATATTGCGAATTCAAGTTTAAATACAAATGTATACATTCCTAAGTTGTGTAGACTGATCATTGTTATTGAGCCAAACGATAATTTTTTTGATCAAAACAAGAATGTCAGCCATTTTTATGTTAAAATATCAAGAATGTAACTTCTAAATATTTAGTATTTAACGAATTAAAAATAATATTTCATTATATGTATTCTATTAGTAATTTTTCATAAATAAATGTTAAAAAAATAACTATGAAAAAATCCAATTAATTTAAATAGCTTCGCTTTATTATTCACCCTCATGTGTTGAGTAGATCAAAAAATTCAAAGCAATAACTTTAAGCATTAAAATACATGTATGTGTATGCATGTACATCAAAGTGCAACACACTTGAAAAATCATTTGAATTGCAGAAAAAATAATAACTAAACTCTACTTAAAGTTTATAAAACAAAGCTGTTCTATTGTATTTGATATTTCCTTTAATTATATCAATTCCCTAGCAATTTTAAGATTTTTATTGAACTCATTCCTTCTTGTAAGCAATTTTTTTTTGGTGGGTTAAACAAAAATTTTGTGTTGAATGGCGTTTGCTACATTCAGATTAATAGTCAAAACTTTTTACGACAAGTCCACTTATAAAACACATACAAATTGGTGAAAATATTTATATTGTTTTTGAGAATGCCTACAAATAATTGAAAATTTTTTGTAATGGAGGATCGGCCAAACGCCCACCCTCCCTTTTTATACACTTGAACCAAAAAATAAATAAAAAAATTTTGAATTTTCGCACTCTCATACACACATTTTATGACGAAAAATAAAAAT
>NC_060951.1:54776296-54812051 GCF_022045245.1 Lucilia cuprina | reverse complement strand
GTCTAGTCTATAGTCTAGTCTATAGTCTAGTCTATAGTCTAGTCTATAGTCTAGTCTATAGTCTAGTCTATAATCTAGTCTATAGTCTAGTCTATAGTCTAGTCCATACGATGAGTCGAAGTAAAAAAATATAACTTATTAAAAATTTGCTGCATTTTTTCTTGGCCTAAAAATATTGCGGAATTTTTTCCTTTCTCAATAAGCGATCGAACTAAAACCTATAAGGTCTGAATTAAGTTAATAATGAATAACAATATTTCAGAAGATTTATGTTTCAGGACTAAATGTTCCGTATTGGAGTACATTTCAAATTTCTACTCATATTTGTTTAAATATTCCATTACTCCGTTACCTATAAAAATCACCCACTTCCACCAACATCATATAAAATAGCATCACATTAAACATTTTCCATAATCCCAAATATTTGTAGTTACAACAAGAAATTTTACATTTAAATATAAAATCCATATTTTTATGGCTAACGTAAAATTCATGTTGTTGTTTTTTAAATGCAGTTTTACTTTTTTATTTTTTGTTTTAATTTGTCAACTTGTGTTTTATAGATACACACATAAAACCAAAATACTTTTTTATTTTATTTTTTCGGCAAATATTACGCACCCTTATAATTTGGCTCAAAATATGCAACACGAAGAAAAAAACTATATGCCGGCCCAAACCAATAAGACAACAACGCCTATGTACAAAATGCCTATGAAAACCCAAAAAAAAGTTTGCAATTAGTAAACGAGTATAAAGTGAATGCGTAAAGGATCAATTGCCAGAGTATGTGTAGGCCTTCTCTCTCACACTCTAGTAAACAAATATTTATAAAAAAACTATATTGGAAAAGGGAATTTATTTGTGCATAACTACAAATTCTATAATAAATTAGATAGTGTTAATTTCTATGTAAAGTTTTCTACAGTTTTAGGACAAATTAAAAAAAATTATATACTTTTTTTTAAATTTTGAAGTTTTTTTTTTTTTTTTTTTTTGATAAATTTCTAAATTTTCTCCTGAAAATATACTTCAAACGAGCATAGACAAATAGTCTATATTGTTACTCATACTCTTGCAATAGCTATCTCTTTCTCTCACTCTCTATGCCAGGATTACTATTGATAATTGCTGCAGCAATGGCCAAAAAAGTATATATTTTGCCGCCACTAATAGCAAAAAGTAAGCCTACTACTACACTACAACAACAGCAATAATAACAATAACATATCAAATACATACATTCAAATTTTTAGGCCCACTTTATCTTCCAACAACAAACAATAATAACAACAACAACCCACGTGGACTTGCACATAGACAAACTCTCACACATGCAAATCCAAACACAAAACTTTACTCTCTCTTTTTTGCCTGGCTACAATAATAGCATGCACACGCATGCAACACACATTAATAACACTCTAAATGTAAGCGTATATGTGTTGCATACAACTACAACTCCTATGTTGCAAGTCCGTCTGTCCATCCATCCGTTTTGTCTGTCCTTCTATCTATTTTATGTACGAGTATTGCGTGTATATTATTTTAGCAAATTTTTTCATATGTATGTATAATTTCCAATGTTTTGTTTTTATTTTTCGAATATTTTTGGTTGTTTTGGCCTTATTTTGTTCTGCCTCGTGTTCGTCCTTGCGCATCCCTCGGCCACTTGTGGTCACATACAGTAGTAGTTGCAGCTACTGCAGCTGCATACATAAGTGGACATAGTATGTAGATTTCTATATTCATGCAAAAGGGTGGCTTTTTGTATATTGGGGAGCAATTGTTTCTGCTGCTATTGCAGCCACTATATGCATGCAACAAATCAACATGCGTAAACTGCATGTGCAGCAGAAAAACAACACAAACTCTCGTACACACACTAAATGAAAAATAAAAACAAAAAAGAACACGTGTATTTAAATGCTGCGTATATTTGAATTTGATGCTGGACAGCAATTTTACATCCCCTTCCTGCGGAAAAAAAATTTCTATGTATATTTTTTTTTTGTAGACACAAATAAAACAAAAAATTAGGTGAACTTTTTATTTTTTTTGTTCGATTTTTTGTTTTCTATTTTTTGTGTGTATATATGGCGGAATGTGTTGATTTTACCCTACGTCGGCGCATCATCATCATACCCCAAGTATTTTCGTTTGCAACGTGTGAATGCAGTTTATATGCATCATGCAGTTCTACACCCGCTCCAAGCATTCGTTACCCCCTTTTATTATAAGTTAACTTACGCATGAAGTTGCTGTTGTTGTTATTTAAAATAATATAATTTTATTGCTGTCGTGTTTGTGTTGTTGCCGTTGTTATGAATAGAGTATTTGTACTTGTCAGTTATTGAATGTAATAATTCTTTGAAGTGGGTTTTTTTTCGTATTTTTTATTGCAGAATAATTTTGAGCCTGAAATTCATATATCGGAATACTTTAAAAAGGACCATAAAATCTATTTTAAAAGACTTATATTGCATTTCAGAATCGCAAGATCGCCGAGTCCGTTTCCTGTTGTCCTAGTTTTATTAATTCAGTCTTAATTTGAATTCATTCTTCTTAAAAATTCGAGGATTTTCGTCCAAAAGTGTTTATTTTTTTTTAATTTTTATACTGAATTTTATTATATTAAGTTTTGCCGATTTTTATAGAGATACGACTATATATAATATAATTATCAGTTCAAAACCTTTTTTTTTTTTTGTTTTGAGAATTCAGTTATATGGGACTTAGTGAAAATATAGACTGATTTCAGCCACTTTCTCTAGTCTTAATATAATAATTTTTTTAAATTTTTATCAAACTATCATTGCTTAATTAACTCAGAGAAAATATTTCCATATTTCCTTCCCGCAGACGTGGTGTACGGCTGAAATATTTGAAAATACTAAAAACCTTCAATATTTGACGAAATTGACGTAACAACTAAAAAATCTACATTTTGATTTCATTAAATATATCTTTTTTTGCACAAACATAACATATCTTTGACGATATCAGTTCAGAACGTCTTAATTATTTGTTTCGAGAATATTTGCAATTACAAAGATCATGCAGAATCAAAAACAGGTCAGATTTCTATATTCGGCTGAGCCGAATCTTATATACCCTTCACCAAGTATGTTTTAAAAAACAGTTTTAATTTTGTATCTTTTCACACATGTCACACATAACATACACACAAACAAATATAAACTGTAGTACCACCGTCAAACTGTATTACCACCCTCAAACAAATATGAGCTGTATTACCAACATATTACTGCTTTATCTCCTTGTTGTTCTTATGCTTTTATTTATAATTTGTTGAGGAAATTTTCAGAGGTAGTCTCAGATTTTTACCAATATCTCAGTTATTTATGGACCGATTTTGCTGATTTTCAATAGGAAACTTCTCGAAAGCATGTCTGAGAGAATTATTAAAGATTTGGATCTCGAAGATATCTGAAATCTTCAGAAAATTGATTTCATCAGACAGACGGACATGGCTTAATCGACTCCGCTGTCTATAAGGATCCACAATATATATACTTTATAGGGCCGGAAAACTATATTAAAGAAATTACAAACGGAATGACAAACTTATATATACCCTTCTCACGAAGGTGAAGGGTATAATAAATTTACAAAAATTAGTGGTTACGTCTTTTTCATCATATGTTTGAAGGTCTGAAGGTAAAGTAATACACATACGTTTGAATGATCAATAGTCAAAAACTAACAGAAACTCAAAACGAACAAAAAGGTAATGAAAATTAAACAAAATCTAGCAAACCCTTTTCAATATTTCCATCTTTTTTTCGGTGCTTAGTAAAGCCTATTGATTGCATTCTTTTATATCCTCTTTACACACTCCAAACCCAACTGCACATAAAAATATGTTTTCGGTGTGCTTGTGTATTTAATGTCAGCAATGCGTTGCACTTTGACGAAAACAACACACAAAAAGTAATAATAAACAAAAATAAAATATAAAACCAACAACAATAACAATAACAACGAAAACAACAACAACTAAATTTTTGTTGGCAAATTGTTAATAACGAAAAATATTATGGAGTATTTGGAACTGAACTATATATATAAAAAAACAACAATATAGCAGTAGTAGTCGTAGGAATGGGCCAGTTATCGTCAACAGCCACATTATTCCTTCATTCCAAAATACATGCAAAATTTTTAGAGAAGGCTAGCAGAGAATGCTGCATTTGAATGTGTGTATGCGTGTGTGCATGTGCAACAATGTAGGTGAATATGCTGAATAGTTCAATATTATTAATTTTGTTTTTTTTTACCAGTTAGAGCGAGTGAGAATGAGTTGATTTTTGTTTTATTTTTTGACAGTTTTTTATGTTTAATGTTTTATTTTTTTGTGCAAAAAGTTTTTTTATTGTATATATAATGGTGGGCCTATACATATTAAAACGATTTGAAAATATCGCTTATTATATTGTTGTTGTCGTTGTTTAAATATTGCTGCGTACATACTTACTATACACAAATTTTATGGTAAAGTCATATTATGTTTACACATAACAAAGAGTATGTTTGTGTTTATGTATGATTGCAAATAATGAGATAGAAATTGTACAGTGGGCTTAAGAAGTTTAATACGATTAAAAAGACTTTAAAATAAATAAAAAAATTAAAATAAATTTAAGAATAAATTATATTTAAATTCATTTGTTGCTTTCATAAATTGTTTGTCAAGATTGGATTTCGAAAGCACTTCTAAAACGATTTTCAATGAATATCTAATGAAAGGCAATTAGTTTAGTTAGTGTTTTGTATTTTATCGCCTCAAATTCTTCTTTAGTCACCTTACACACTGTGATGCATTTTTGCGTATGTATTTTACTGAATATTTTTGGGGTTGACAAAAAACTGTGTTTATATACACACACAAAAAGGTGTACAATGAGGAGGATATTCAAAATGTTAAGAGTAAGGGCTGTTTTGAAAAATGAAAAAATAGCGTTGCACAGTTTTTCTACACATTCCCACACACATAGACGCACACAAAATCTCATGTAGAGAATAGCATATGAAAGCAAGCAAGAATGAATTTTAAGCTCCACACACTAAATGCATCAACAACATCCAAACTCTATGCGTATGTGTATGCGTGAAAGTTACTTAGTTTAAAAAATTGCACAAATACACTTAAATATTATTATACATACAATTACGCTGTGATGTATAGGCCTATGAAATATACATAAAAAAATGCAAACGCTGTATTTAAGCTTGAAAAAAAATCCTGGACTGAAAAAAGTAGAAAAAAAATTACCAAAAAATAATAAAAATAAAAATTGAACGTTAGCTACGCACTCACACACTTATTAAAAATAACGAAATGTAAACCGAACAGGACGAATGAATTTATATACACACTTACTTCTAGATATAATCATGGTGATTGTTATACTCTCTAACATTGTTGAACTCTTTAACGAGCAACTGTGTAATGCACAACAATAATAACAGCAGCAATAACAACAACAACAATAGTTTTGCAACACCAAAATAATAAATTGCAGAGTAGAAAATGACAAGTATATCGCAGCAATTGGGCAGCAACTAGTGTTTTGCGACATTATTACAAGGAATTAAGTCATATTTAAGGTTTCTCTGCTTAATGAGTCTTTTAAAACAATAGTGGAAACCGAAGTTTTTTTCATGACATGTCCTGTTTTCACACTTTATGTTTTTGGTTTATATCATTTTAGAATCCCTTGATAAGTTCCAAATGAAGCCAATGCAGAAATTTGTCCTAATGGATACTCCTTTTCATGGAAAGTTAATGGAAAAATCCTATTTTTGTCACAGAGTACTGTTATAAATCTGGTATGAAAAATTTAAACCCTAAAAATATCCGGACAAGGAAGATTACTTCATATAGAACAACTTCCGGTTCATTTACTTTAAAGTGGGTAAGGTCCGCATACCTAAGAACAAGCCAATATTTGGTCAGTCTGGTTCGACCCCATATCAAATCATTTCTAGGATATGCCGGAGTACATTTTTATAGTCTCGGCAGTGGTACTGGTAGAATATTTTCCCAGGGATTGAAATAACACCAAAATGGAGGTGTTTCATAAAGGTTACATGACCCCAGGGTGCCGAACAACAACATATTTCTGCATCGGAATACTTGATCTGCTTGACCTTTTCTTTCGGGAAAGAATGACTGAATTATCAACTAAAAGCACAAATAATTTTTTTTCACTAAAACTAAAATTATTAACTAAAAATTATATTTTTAACTTAAAATTAAATTTTTTAATAAAAACTCTTTTTTTTAATTATTAAATTTTTTACTAATTTTTTTTTTTTTTGTAGGTATAAATTAATTTTTTTCTTTAAAACTAAATTTTTTACTAAAATTTAAAAATTTTGCTAAAAATATAATTTTTTACTAAAAATATAATTTCTTACTAAAAATAGTTGTTTTACTCTAAAAATCGATGAATAGAACCAAAGAACTGATGTTGTTAAAGAATTAGAACTTGTTGTATAAAATATAATAAATTCTCAATACACAACTACAATAAATTCTTTACCAACTCTGAGAGCAATGAATATTTTACACATTGATTTTTATAAATGCATTTTTTGGAGATTTTTATTTTTGTCTTTTTAACCAGATTTTTTTTTTTCATTTATTCTGAAAAATTGCATATGTAGGGGCATGATGGGACATGCAACACACTGGCAAAGCGTACTAAAAAACGGCAGAATTTTAGCTCAAACTCTGTTGAAAATTTTGAAAAAAAAAATGCAAAATAAAAAACCTATTGAACAGAAGCCAGCTGCAAACATCATCATCAGAGTTAAAAATTATAGAAAAAACAACACCGAACAGAAATAATAATGAAAATAAAAAATAAAAATAAATTCTCAAAAAAAAAATCACTTTACCCGTCGCACATCTCCGACATCAACAAACATCAGGAGATGCAATCAAAACTACTCTGGTGTTTGTGTTTTAATGAATGCGTAAGTTAAGGGCCAGTTATCCAAAGAGAGAGAAAGAGAAAAACAAGCATGGTAAACGAGGTTTTAGAGAGGTGAATATTATTGGCAAAATAAAAAGGGTTTCATACTCAAATCTGTTGGCGGATTATGTTTTTTTTATATTTTTTGTTTAAAAAACGATTTTTATGTCCCTTTCTTCTACTCTAATATTTTAAAATATAATGAATAATTTAACATATGACCAGAGGAAGAGGAAAGGAAAAAAGTTGAAAAAATCTCCTCCTGTTCTATATTAGTTTATGTGTGATATAATTTGAGTAATAACAAAAAAAAGCTCAAATTTAAACGTGTATATGCCTGTCTCGTTAGTGGACATACAAACAAAGTGGTGAAATTTCCAAAAAAAAAAACAGACAAACACAAAATCCCTCCAAATATTTTTAAATAAAGGTAAAAAGAAGGAGAAATGCCAAAATAAAAACTAAAAAAAAAAGAATTGATCAAAATAAAAATAAAACAAAACACTATGTTTTTTTTTATTTTCTGGACACACACACACACTTAATGTGCAACATCACATCACTTTGACAATACAACAGCCACAACAAAAACAATATTTTTTTAATAAAACTCCGGCCACGGTTAACCTCGGCTTTGACGCTCCCCTCTTTTCAACAAAAATTTGAGACCAAAATCGTAGCTGCTCAGTTTAGCAATTTATATATTTTATCCATTTTTTATATATTTTTTTGGCAGAGCACCTCACGCAACTACTACTACCAACACAACTACACGGAAATGCACATGTACACACACCAACACATTAGTAATGCACAAATATAAATGCAGAAAACGACAATCAGGAATATGAACAGCAACAACAATAACAAAATACGGTTTGTAACTTTTGCCGAAATTATTTTTGGAATAGTTCAGATCCGTTTAGATGAACATCAGTAAGCCTACGGTTTGGTTGTGTTTTTAATAACACACAGCAAAGCAAAACTTTCCGAAATTCACAGTTTTAAACAATAGAAAATTTAATAACTACAACCAGATACAAAAAAAAAAAACACAGAAACAAATTATTCAAAAATATTTTACTACAACAATAAAAGAAATACAATACTTATAAAAATCATAAATGAAATTATTTCAAAACTGTATTGGTTTTTCTAATCGCAAAAAAATATTTGAAAATTTTTAAAAAGTGACTTAAAAGAAGTGGATTTTTAAAAAAATAACTGGATTTCTAATAAATAAAATCAAAATAATTAAAAAACAAATAAATCAAAATAGCGACCAGCAAAGGATTAATATAAATAACGAATAAATTAGTATCAAAACTATAAATTTTGAAAAAAAAAAAATAGAAAAAAACCGAATGCCATTTTCCAGAAACATATAAAAACTAATATTGTTTTTAATAATAAAAAATCAGTTAGTTAATTTGAAAAAGTGCAATTTTTGGATTTAAAATAACAATCCAATTAAATGGAAAAAGTTTTGAAAAATTACTGAAAATACAACAACAACAAAAATTGGAAAATTTTATTATCAATTGAACTTCAAAGGTAAGTGTAAAAAATATAGATTTTAGAATAATTTATAATTTATTTTAATTTGTGAATTTAATTTAAAATTGCGGGAAATTATTTTTTCTCTAAAAATTTCCTGAAAACATAAAAATATATTTTTTGTACTTAGCAAATATACTAACGTGTTTCTAGATAACGTGTAAAAACTTTAAGTGAAAATTTTGCTTTTATTTTATTACTATAACAAGCTAACTTTTTATCCAAAGTACTCACACGCTATCTAGAAACAATGCATAAATACGTATATATTTTTCCAAAAAATATAAAAATTGTATAAATGTAATAATAGAAATTATATTCAGAACGCCAGATCTTTAGCAGTTTGTTCTTAATATTAAATCACAATGAACATGTAAAATCAACAATGTATTTACTAAAAATAATTTTGAGGTTTGATAAATATTTGAAAAAATTTAATATATAAAGTGATCAGTTATCACTTTTATATTAAATATACATATATTTGACATAATCATAGTTTCTTAGTATTATTTTAGCATACAACTTTAATATTTGTTGAAATTACTTTCGATTACACCGATATAAGATCAATTAATTCTTTGATCCCATATCTTTATCTAAACGATCATCATTATTATCTATACGATTTTTGTTGGTAAAGATGCCTATGGACAGATCCTCAAGAAATCTGGCAGTGATTTTTAGTTGCGACTCAATTTGACTTCTAACTACTGCTCATACTTATGGAAAATATGTCTACGACTGCTAAAGAACATATTTAATAATGGGTACTAGATGAAATCGTGAACCGAAATTGACTAATTCCAGTTATCTAAATATGCAACGGATCTATTTATTTCATAGCCTGGTATCGATGAGCCTGTAGGTATTAAGGCATGCGCGTTCTGGCAATTTATATAAGTGCACATTACCTTCAAACCATTTTCACAAAGGGTAAAAAATTCAATAATTCCTACTTTGAAGTAGTGAAAAATGTAATTCTCTTGGAAGTACTTCGCTTTATTTCTGCTGGATGTAAAATGATTTGATTTGATACAACAATGATTTGTTAACAGGATCTAATGTAACAGAGAAAAAGCGATTCATCCTTAAGCCTGGGTTTTTGACATTTGAGCAATGTATTTAACTTAAAATCCTAAGTGATCATTTACTTTCTCCATCATGTGGGGGAGAAGCCCAAAAATAATTTTTTTTTATCTCACAAAAAAGAAAGAAAAAAAATATATTCAGCATAGAAAAAATAGAATAATTTTCGCTTCTTCGGAAGTCATTAAAAACACTTCCACAGAAGGTAAAAAAAAATCAATAATTGCTACTTTTGAAGTCGTGAAAAATGTTATTATTTTTGAAGTACTTCGCTTTATTTTTGTTGGATGTAATAAGTTGAATGTATTCAACTTAAAGTTCTTATAATTGGCATAATAGTGATCATTTACTTTCTCCATCATTTGGGGGAGAATTCCAAAGGTATGATTCTATACAAGTTAACGATAAAGTAGGATACAACTTCTTAAGAAATAAATTAATTCAATTGGAAATTTTTTTAGGATGAATTTTTGACAAACTATTTTCAATTCATCATAAATGTTTGACGTTCAAAGTGGGCAATATCACTCAACGATTTCTATTATGCAGCAATCGTGATTAAATTTTGCACTTAACCTGAGCCTTTAAAGCCCATGTATGGTTCTTTTCAGATAATTACTTAAAAGTTAATAAATCCCTCAAATATGTATATCAGTATATTGATGTAATTGGAGATAATTAGGCAAGTTTCTTAAAACACAAAATCCAAATGTCTTGAGGATCTGTCCAAAATTGTTCTTAAAAAATTATTGTAACTGGTATGTGTTTTTGAACATTGTATTAAATGTTCAAAAACACATACCAGTTACATTGTAAAATAGAAATTTAAAAATTTGCAATCCCCGTCCAAACAATTTATAGTGGGAATAAAAACCATAAGTTACTTAAAATATATTAACTTAAACATTAAAAAAATATATATTAATAAAATTGAAAATATTAATAAAATTCCTTTATATTTTATAAATTAAACAAAAAAAAAACTAAATACTTCAGATTATGTATACGATCATAACAACCATATATAATGTGGTAATAAAACTCTAAGTACTTAAAACTTATTTATAAAACATTTTTATATATTGTTTTATTTTTTTCAATATTTTAAAAACTTTTACACAATCCAATAGAAATTGATTAATAATCAAATAAAAAGTTTAACAAAGCATACACTGTTTTAGGCTTTGAATATCGTTAACTACTTGGCAACAAAAAAGAGTTATACTTTATTTAAATAATATAACAAACATAACATGTATTTAAATATTTTAAATAAAATCTATTAACAAAATGCAGCAACATTAATTTAGATGGTTGGTAATTAAATGTTAAATAAAAATAAAATAGAAGTGAAATAATTTCAAAACTCCACTGCAAAAAAAAAATTACACAGAAATTATTGAAAATTTATAGAGTTTGAGAAACATTTAAACAAATTGCATTTTATTAATTCTCATGTAAATGTGTTGCAAGTACAAGTAGTAAATATACTACTAAGTATGGTAATATGTTTGACTAATTACAGGTACTAGGAGTAACAGAATGTGGATTTCAGTAGTGACGTTTGGTTAGACTACCACTGTTCATTACACATTGTTACAGCCATATGGGAAAAAGTATTAACCTTTAGTTATATGTAACCAAAATATATTGTTAAAAAAATTTATTTCGATAAAAAATATTAAATTTATTTATCTAGAATAATAATTTATACTTTACCATTCACTTATAAAGTTTTTTTTCTAAGTGTAGAATGAAAAAACTTGAACGCATTTACACAAAAAACCCAAATAGTTTAATTAATTGTTAAAAATAATTGTGTATAATATAAAATAATTTGTTAATTTTTACTTTATAATTAAATAAAAAATACATTTACTATTTCATTTAAGAATAACATTAAAAAACCAAACTAACACGCACGTTTTTTACGTAATACCATTTTGAAGTCTAAAGATACATTTTAGTTAGAAATCAGGTAGTTCAGTTCTCCTTCAGTTCTAGTTCAGTTCTAGTTCAGTTCTAGTTCAGTTCTAGTTCAGTTCTAGTTCAGTTCTAGTTCAGTTCTAGTTCAGTTCTAGTTCAGTTCTAGTTCAGTTCTAGTTCAGTTCTAGTTCAGTTCTAGTTCAGTTCTAGTTCAGTTCTAGTTCAGTTCTAGTTCAGTTCTAGTTCAGTTCTAGTTCAGTTCTAGTTCAGTTCTAGTTCTAGTTCAGTTCTAGTTCAGTTCCAGTGCAGTTCTATATCGAGGAAATTTCTTTCACAGTTATCTAATCATAGTTATTTTTATTTTGGATTCTAATTTTTCACAATTAAAGATCAGCAGACAGTAAGCTTTAGTTTTAAATTTTCAAAATATATTTTTTAAATAAAAACTTATTATTGACAGGATTACCCTTGCGCTAATTATTAAAAAATTTGTTTTAGTAAAATATATATTTTTGAAATAAATACACACAAATGTATATTTTCGCGTTACGCAAAATTTAGGCTTTGTTTCTTTTCTGCATTTTCTGCTATAGATAGTTAGGTATTGAAGAGGTTTCTCTTACTGTGACTGTTGTCAAGGGCAAAATCAAGTTTTATTCTCCCCAAAAAGCACCTGTTTATATTTTTTGGTAGCTTGTACTGGTACTGGTTTATTGTTGTACTAAAGAGAGTGTATGACACTTATTTTTTACAGACTGCTGTTTGTTGTCTTTGCAGCTACCACAACAACAACTTTTTACCATTGATCTTGCCACTTATGCTCCTGTAACATCTGTTGTAAAAAAGATCATTAAAAATTTGGCATTATTGTGTATTTTTGACTCTTTTTCATTTACTTTTGCCCTGATAAATGTAAGTTTTGTTGTGGTACTTTTTTTAATTATCGGAATTAAATGTAAAAACATTTTCTATAACGGCATATTCATATTCTATAACTGTTAAATTATTAAAATACCAGCTTATTTTCAAAACTAAAATTTATATATACGATTATTTACCACAAATCATCAAAGAAACATTGACACAATTTTGTTAAAGCCATATTTTGTGGTTTTCATCAATAAGTAATTTTTGTATTTTGTACCTTTGACAAATTATTATTATATAGAATGTTTTCTGAGTGTATTAATAATGATGCTCCGGAAATATTCACATTTAAATGGAATGTCGGTAACTATATTTCTTTAGAAGCCTGATTGGTGAAGTCTATCAACGATGATCTTAATATTGTTTCGTTCGATTTAGCATGAGATTTCATCATGTTTGAACATTCTAATAATGATAATTCTATTTGGATAAAAATGATTTGAACTTAAAATATTTACTGAAGGATTCATTTTCAATGTGGTGAAACCATACTTATATATACATATGTCCGATTTTTAACAATTAATCATTTTTTATCTTTAGCAGGTGGATCAAGGCGAATTTATTTTAACGTAATGACGCTTTAACGTTTGCTGTACTCTTCGGCGTAACGAAAGTAGTGCACTGAGCCTGTAAGATCACATTTGTCGTCATTTGTCTTGACGTTGACTTTACGATTTAACATTATTGAAGCCAAAAATTAAATTAAAAAAAACTGTTCTAATGAAATCTTTAGTTCAATCTAAACAATTTGAGGTGCAAGCAGAAACAACTTGTAGGAAATCACACTACAAAATTAAGTTTTACCAAAAAAATTTCGAAGATTAATATCTAGAGAACTGGGTGTATTTTCTGCGATTAACTAAAAACTGCAAAATTTGTGTGTAATTTTATGTGAAAATATATAAAATAGAAAAATTTTTAAGATTTTTTCTTCATTCGCAACCGAAGTTGATTCGTTTCAATATTGAAATATATTAGGTTATGTTATGATTTATGTTGGGTCAATTTTTGATCCAAAGTAACAGAGAATCAGCCTATCAAATATTCGAAAAAAAGAGAAGAAACTTTTCATTGATGTGTTACTTTAAAAATAATGTATGTTCCTTGTCCACTTCTTTAAGATTAAGACAATCCATAAGTCAATAAGGACCTCAAATAAAAAGCATACAATTGTCTGCAAAGTAATGTTGAGAATTTATAAACTTATTTAATTACCAAATGAAAATTGCAATTTATGAAAAATTAAAAAGTTGACTAAAAATATCCAGTTAAAACCACTTTTATTACAACTTCTCATGTAGTATCTAATAAAAAGCAATCATATTTATCTTATCTATGAATCACACCTCTACTTTTTAATTGCAATTTAAACAAAGTGTGCTCGTTCAATATTTAGGCTATGTTATTTTTGTCGAGAGGCATGTGTTTTTATCAAAATGTGTTCTATTTGTTAAATATTTTGTTTTGTTAGAGGTAATTGAACTCTCAAATAATAATGTACACATAAAAAGTAATAATAAATTAGAAACAATATTAACAACAATATAAACTGTACAAATGTTTATTAACACTTGTGTTGATTTGAATGTCTGGAGATGATAAATATGTAAATATATATTTCGCCAAAATCTACATACAAACACTACATACTGCACTTAAGTATAACAAAAGTTTTAATTTTTATTCTTAAAGAACACAAACCTTGAAAACTCTATGATTATAAGTGTTAACCTCTCAATTCGAGTTAGTAATGTATTGAGATCTAGTATCCTGCCAACAAATTTCTATATCTGCTAATCTTTATATATACATTTTATGTCATTCTGTTTTGAAAAGTTATTTATTCCCAAATTATGATTTTCAAGTTATACTATTATTCATTTTAACTTCAAAAATAATAATAAATAATTTCACAGTTTTATTTTGCAATCTTTTAGCACACTTAATTTTTTTTAATTTTATGTGCATCAATTCACCCTCTGGACAAAATCCTAGATAAGAGCCTTCTGTCTGTCTATCTGTCGTCTATCAGTGTGTAACCTAAATTTGACAAAAGCTTATCTTGGCTAAGAGCTATACAAATATAAAAGAACAAATTAAATACAATTAATAATGAAAATAATAAATTATAATGCAAACACTTTGTTGTCTAAAAAATATTTTGTTATCAGTACAGCAACAACAACAACAAATATGTTACAAAAGAAATTGTGTCATATTAAAACAACAATACGCCTTGATGTACGTTTTTGAAAATTACTGAAAAAAACTGTGTGTGGTAATACTAATAATAAATATAGATTTCAATGTCTTTAATTAGCAAATGTGCAATTTAAGTTTTAATTTTCTAGGTTTTTGATTAAATTACAATTAGATAAGAAATATATATGTATAAGTAATTTGAAAAATTATTTTTGATATCGCCTTTGTAATAATACTATGACTAACAAGTTACTTTTAGACGCAATTAGTTGAAATATTTGATATTACGTCTTGAAATATATTATTGAATTGTATTTATAATTTTAGCTATTATTAAGAAGAATTATCGAGATTTTTTAAGACATTTTTAGAGAAAGACAGTTTTCCACATTCTAAACCGGGGGTTCTAACGGAAGTCGTGATACTTATCTAGACCAAACCAAAATTTTCGAGTTATTAAATAGATATATAAACTTTATTGATTACTACATGAGTTGTCCGCATAAAATATTACTCATTCCTAAACTTATCTGGCAGTAGTTCTTATAAATCCGAATCAATTTGTAAATTTTAAAACTTTGAACTTTTGCTGATCCAAAGTTTTGCATTTCAAAATGGTAACAATCGTGATTAAATTCGTATGTTAAGTTTGATACCCTATTGTCATCGATAATCAACTTGGCTATCTCCTGTTCGCAATCCACCATCTCTAAAGTACACTTTGAAGCACCGATCAATAAATTAGCGTCCTAATCAATTGTCCCTTTCATAAGTGTTATAAATAGTAAGAAGATCAGGGGGAGTGAAGCATTTCAGACATCGTGTTTTGAATGGTTGATAGGAAGATTTGTAAGAAATAAAGCACTCAACCGGAAGTTAAAGAAACAAGTTTATAACGGACAGCTAGTGTACAACGCTCATGGTACCCAGCTTCGAACAGATAGTACATACAATAATATTCCGAAGTTTTCATAGAGATCTTAAAGTATTAGCTTTGAAAGTCTAACGAACAATTGAAAGCTAACAGTTCAAATAGGGCAAATTATATAACTGTCAACAACCAGAAGTACTGCGGCTGGGTTTGGGAAAATCATCATTGTTGAGAAGCTAAAGCATTTGGATTTTTGAGTGGTAAAATCATTCAGAAATTTATTACTAAAATGATTCTGAAAACGACATTTTGGACACCCCTAAGTATTATGATTATAAACTTCGAATGAGCTAATACTTCGAAATATTTGGAGAAAGAATAGGATCTTGCTGTAACTTTAAACTTATCAAGAATTCTTTTGATTATTATCTATATACAACAATTGGTACAGACCTATTCCTACGAAAGTTTAAAATTATTCTAGAGAAATTATTTCGGACACCATTTCGAACTTTGATGATCTTTCCCTATCTTGGTGATATTGTAATACCAATACCTCTAATCTGTCGGGAGTAGTATCTGACCGAGTTAAATGTATCCTTAGCCTTAGCTTGGAATGATTTGTTTTGTCTGCGGGTAATAAGTTGGTTTCAAGTGTAAAGATACAGGATGGGTGCATAGTTATGCGATGTGCTGGGTTTAGTGGGTATGGTATTTCATACTAGTAATACATTTGGATTTGCCTTCCTTCCTTGTCCTGATAAGAACAAGCCTTCGTTTTATTATTTGACGGATTAGTATTTCGGTCTACCGATAACGTGTTATGATGCTGTTGCTGAATCAACAGAGGCCGATATGTGTGGTTTCAAACGAAAGTAATAATTTTGCATCGGGGAAGATATGAAGCAATGGCCAGATATTAGATAACTCGAGTACTCAATCAAAATTCTTATAAGTGGAAAGGCAGCGCGATGTACAAAGGCCGTCAAGACAGGTTTTCATGTAGAACTCTTTGATTTCTTGTCTTAGGGCTGTGGAATATGATTGGAACAAGGAACTCAGTACAACTTTTTAAAAAAGTAAAAAAACTCGAAGTTTCAATTTTTTAAAAGATCACAAACAAAAAAAACCCTCATCATTAAAATTTGCATTAGTAATAAAAATAACTGTAAAAATATGATTAACGCCTGTATAACAACAGATGACTCTTAATTAAATTCATTCCAAAATTAAAAATTACATTGAAATTTTCAACCAGTATCTGAGAATGAAAAAGAAATTGCTGTACTGCAAGTACACATTTGCAAAAGAATAACAAAATTGCAAGCAAAATACTGATCTAAGCAGGCAGAGTTTCAATTGAAATATTTTGTGGTTTCTTTGCAAAACTTGTTTTTTGCAATTTTGTTAAATGTTTATGACACACACATGACTTTTTTTTGAGCAAATGTAAACTTTCTTTTTAAAACTAACGGATGGATGACTTAAAAAAAGTGCCTTCAAAAAAAATGATTAAAAGCCAAATGTGTAGCAGAAGTTTTTTTTACACATGATACATGTGCTTTTTCTGTTAAAAACTTAAGATGCATGTGTATATCGTATGTTGTATATTTGGAGAAGAGAAGCGTGTATTACAAAGAATGTGTATGAATAATTTGCTATTTGATATTTTTGGAGTGTAATATATGATGTGTGTATTTGAGCATTTTTTTCAATTTTTATTTGGCTTTTTATAGTTAAGAAACCATTTTGGGTTTTTTGTTATTTGCTTTTTTTTCCTTACTTCTTTTTCGTTTTTTTTTTGTGTTTGGAAATGATCGTACATTTTTGGGACTCCTTATTTTTAGGTTTGTTTTTTTATTATTTGGTAAATATAATTCAAAGACCCCTTCTACCGCTGCTGCTGTATTTTGTGTTGTTGATGTTGATTTTGTTTTGTTGTTTTTTTATATTCAGTTTCTTCCTTATAACTTTTTTGTGTTCATTTCTTTCTACTCACCAGAGGCCCATTTGATAATGTGCTGCTAAAGCTCTACAAATATAGAACTAATTACAGTGCAAGTTTGTTGTTTAAGGGAACTGAATAAATGATTTTGTTTCAAGTTGTTGGAAGTGTTATCAATGAATTGAAATTCTTCGAAGGATCATTATTTTACAATAAATTTTAACACTTTGTACTTAACAAACACTAACGCACATACAAATAATGCTTGTTGTTGTAACTGGTTATCCGTGACTGATTGTTCTTCCCTGGGGAAAAATTTCAGGTTGATACAACTGTTGCTAAATAAAAAATCCTTGGCCGATTGAAAATCAGGTAGTTTCTGAGCGTAGATCCAAATGGAAACGCTTTAAGATTGTAAGACTTGTTGGTATGATCCGACTGTTCAATTTTACATTCTGAATCAAAGTTTGTACATTAAGAATAATTTTGTAATACTACTAATACGAAGGACCAGATTGTAAAAATTTAGTAACGCAGTATTATCTATGTAGGATCACATTGGAAAATGTTAGCAGCTGGATAAGAAGACGTTTTAATAAACCAAAAATTCCTTAACTAAAGACTTAAATGTATCCAAAGAATAGGTAATGTAAGTTTCTAACACTTCATAGTAGGGGACGAAACCAATTGCTTTAACATAGTGATGATTTATACTTTTTGAGCGATCAGCCGAATTTCACTGATTTTGTTATATTTAGCAAATAAAATCTGACTTCAATCTCATCATTAGTATTTTAAATAGACTAACATTCTAGTTTCTAGATCTAAGTAAAATTTTTGCATGATCCCTAAAAAGTTTCTGGTCCTGATTCATTAAAAGAGTGTTTAAAATAGCAACATACGCTAAAAGCTCAAACGTTTATTTGAAGTTCTAAAAGTAAAATTCCTTTCTAAAAAGGTAACTTACGCTATTCAAAGATCCTGCAGTATTCTTCAACATTCTCGCCTGATGCATATAGTAATCTTGAAATTTTGTGTGTGCAATTTATATAAATATTTTTATTTTCGGGTTCGCTGCTGCATGTTGATGTATTTTATTTTGTTGTATTTTACAGCTTTGTTCTAAAAAACCAGAAGATCTTTTGTAGAAAATTTTTACACAATACAAAAAAAAAAGAAAACAAACTGCTTTAGCAGTTCATTATTATTTTATTTTTTTTGGGGGGGAAAGGAACCGGGGCAGCGTCTCGTAAGGGGGCGAAAGTATATATTTGAGCAAGTTTACTTGCACACTTTTAAATGTGTGTGTGTATAAAAGTGTTTGTGTGATTTTTAGCAAAATATATTTGTTTTTTTGTTTCATTATTTATTAAGTTTTTTTTTGTTGCTGTGGGGCCATTGACCGTAAGTGGTGTTGCTGAAAATAAAACATTTTAATCTCTATAACCAAAATATAAAAATGAATTACAAAATTCATATGTTAGTATGTATGTTGCATATTTACAAATGTGTTCCTTTCTTTAAGACATGTGGCTCAGATTATATTAAAGTTTAATTAAAAATTAACAAAAGCAATCTACTTTAATTCTACTTGTTTTTTTTATATTTTAGATAGGAAATTATTATTATTGACATTTATGAAGCTAAAAATAAAGTCAAGTGAAATAATGTATGATTAAATATGAGAGTCATAATAAATTATATCACTGTCTTCCAAGCTATTTCTACAGCTAATGAAAACTTCATTTTAGAACTTTAAATTAAAGCAAATTGTCTTGCAGAGAAAAAAAACTGAAAACATTATTTTTGCATTTATTTACAAAAACTTAATTTACCTTTAAAAATAACAGTTTATACATAAACTAGTATTTTTATGTGGCAAAAAGGACCACTTGGTGCTTATTCAGTTAAAGGACACAGATCGTGTTTAAATTCTCCAAATTTCTCTATTGAATATCAAAGCTTCATGGATGAAGCATCGGAACATATTTTCCGATAACCAAGTTTTCACTAAGTCTGAAAATCCTCGAAACTGAAAAAAATAGTGTTGTCTGTTTCTATCTCTGTTAAACTTTGACTTCAACAACAATTCAACAAATTGATTGAATTGAAAAATTTCTCAATGTGGCGGGATTTAAATGGTATTTTTTCTGAATTTGATCGTGATATGTGAATCGAGGCCCGATCATTATTACAATATTGTTTAGACTTATAAAAACTAATTTTTGTAGAGATATTGAAACATTATCTAAAATTATGATATAAAAGCATTATATGGGGGGTCCGGTTGTATGGGGGCTAGGTGAATGGAATCACAGGCACACATAGAGACAGACATAGAGACAGACAAGGTGGGCGGAGGATCAATATTTTCGGGCGTTACAAAAATCAATACAAATACATAATACACTCTCACTATACCCCGGAGGGTATATTACACTAAAGAAAGTCCCCATATAGGTGTGATTACAATGCCGTAGGAATGAGGTGCTACCAGTACCTCTATTCTGCGAGGAGTATAAAATGTTGATGTCATTCAACTTCTTAGACATTCTTTGGATTAATTTGGCATGGTGTCGATTCAGAGAACCGCAGGACAGGAACTAAGCGTTGGAAATGTGTGGTACTGATCTTATACTTAGAGTGAGTCTATCATATTTTATACTCTTATGAGTTTGTCGGATATATGAGAAGTGTGCAGGGTTGAATGGTGATGAATAAAAGGTATCTTATAAAAGCCACACCATTGAATTTTCCTTAATTTTAAAGCTATGTTCAGAGAAAACTCTGTTCTTGTACCTTGTATTGAATCAAGTCGATTCCTCCTCACTTAGGAATGTTACAGGTATCAACTTTTCCCTTTTTAAATTGAGAGAAACTATTTAATAACAAGGATATTAAATAGTTGGGATCGATTCATTTACGCTAGATAAAATGGCATCCCTAATAGAACTGTAAGCTAAACAGGATTTGCGGCAATGGGTATCGAGTTACGTGAACAAAAATTAATCTTAATTTAATTAAGACTTATACTAATTTTGGTCCAAACAATGGCCAATGAAATAATACCAAACGAATTTGCTAAGCGTATTGGTAATTGTGCAGTCATTTAAAACATTAGCAATCGATTAAAAATAATATTGAATTTTTTTTATGTGAAATAATAAAACAAAGCAAATTGCATGTTTATAATTTACCAATATTTATTTATTATTAACAAAAAAATATAAAGAACAAAAAAAACGGGGAGGAAAAACCTACAAAAACATATGTTTCGTTTTCAATTCTAGAGTAAATGAGTAATTATTTGATTTTCCTGAATAAAAGGCAATGTAAAAGATCATTGATCTTATGAATATTTAAGGTGTCAAAGAAATTAATCTTCAACTAAAAAAATTCCCCAAAAGATAATAAATACACAATGTTAGTGATCTTACAACAATATATGAAAATTTTCAAAATTTATATATCTGTTGGTCATCGAATGTTCGAAAGATAGTTGTTGATCAAGTTTTATTTTTTTTAACACATGTCTAATCACCCTGTGTTTTGTGAGTTTGTATTAATTTTAGATTATGAGTTTGTGTCTGAATAATTATAATGAGTGTGTGGTGTATTTGATTAAGAATGAGTGTCAATACGTTTGTTGTTAGTTTTTGTATGCGATCATGATCATGATCTTCATTTGGTTGACTAACATCATTATCATTCATTCGTGCGTTTATTTTTCTTTTTAGTTGGTTTGTTTGATTTTGAAAATGTTGTAGATTGTATAGAAATGTTGTGTGATCGTTAGTCTCTTATATTGTTTGTTGTTGACGTACTTAAAATTATGTGAATGTAGGCACGATTCGTTGTTTTGATGAGTACAGTGATGTCAATAGAGAAAGTGAATTAAAGCGCTAAAATATGAGCTATTTATAAGAATTTTTGTTATACAGTTTAACTTTCTATTAAATTTATCAATACTTTTATATCCTAGATAACACATATTTTATAATCCAGGACAAACGAAAGAGAGGCCATATTCCACTGACACAATTATTTGATTGCCTATGAAACAGAATACTAGTTTTCTTTAAAATTTTTATCGATAAATCGTATTATATTATGAGTTGAAAGAAACAAAGTTAATCCACTAATTGTTCGAAGGAACTGTTATAATCAACATGTTTTTTTGTGTAAGAATCATAAGAACAAGAGGATCCAATAAACAAACTTCGCTAAGAAAAACTGGAAGTCAATATCAAAGGTCAAAGTTCAAATTTCGGCATAACATAAATTTTTTGAATTTTACGATCGCAAATAATCATCAGAAAAAATATGCTAAATTCTATTCAAATATTTAAAATATGTTTCTTTCGAAACTTTATGATTACAAACATGTTCAATATCTTGGAAATTGATTACCGAGACTTGATTGAAGACTTAAGAAAATTATAAGCAATGTCAGCGTTCATTCATTTAAAACCTTAAAAAACGGTTAACGAGACTTTTATTGATGGATCACAAACTATCATTTAAAAGATAATCGGCAGAAATGTTGTTAGGAAAGCATAATAAAAAAATGCCGAATTAGCATCACTTCAAGCTGATAATTTGTGAGATTCTTTTTTTCGTTCTTAACAAATTCTCTTTGTAATTTTGTTTTATTTCTATATTAGTATTAGTAGATATTTTTATTTGTGTTCTGGGGCTGTTGCATTCAAACAAACAAAAAAAAGCTCAATTCTCGTCTTTAGAGGTCAATGACTGCCAAATATTTTGTGGGCTGTTTCCTCTATGTATGAGTGTGCATTTCAGAGAGTATTTATATTAAAGTTAGGTTGACTAAACGTACGAACTGCTGTTGATATTTTGCAATCAACAACAGATAAACAGAAAAATATGTTGAAAAAAACAAACGTAAATAGTCGACTGAGAAAGCAAACAGCAATTTTGATGAGAATTTAAAAAAAAATATTTACCTAAGTGGGCAGGGTCTTAAAAATTAAGAGTAATTTTAGTCTGAATCTAGTATAATGTGTTAATTTCAAAAAAAGGAGAGTGTGATATTTTGAGAGCATTCACAAATATCTAAATTTTAAAATACTTGATTTGAATTTTTTTTATAAGTAATATTTTTATAACCATATGCATATTAAATTGAATAAGTACATGTAGGTATTGTGCCAAACAAAAATAATCTGTAATTCTAGGGTTTAATGCACTGCATACACGTTTTCGATACAATAATAACAATAAAAAAATAACAAGAACCACAAAATAAACACCTACACGCGCTTTAGCAAATACTAATAGACCTAATGGCGATCTTTAGTTAAACAACAAAAATATTATCGCCATTCTATTGCGCGTTTGATATTTCTATACAATTTTAGTAGTGTATAGTCATTTGTAGAACTTCTTATAGAAATGACCTCATGTTAAACTTTCCTAAAAAACAAACCACACAAAATTAAGAGAAATAATAATAATAACAACAACAACAATAATGTAAAAACTCCCAGTCCATTGTCTATTTTAACCGGATGCAAGGTTCACTGCTATTTGTTTTTAGTAGTTCTGCATTTAGTTGTAATTTTTTGGGCATGTTGCTGGTATGTTACTGTTTAGTCAACCCATTGCCGAAAATATTGCAATAACAAAAAAACAAAAAACCAGTTAAAATTATTTATAAATTACAGTGTTTACGATTTCCTTCCTTATTTTGTTGCTGTTGTTAATTTTATGTTGAGAGTTTTTATTTTCGGGGATTTTCTTAATTGCTGTTTTATTTGTTTAACAGTTTTGAAAAAGTTAGGTAATTTTTGAGTATAATTGAATAATATATATTTGTTTGCATAAATTTCGTATCTGCTATGATCTGAAATATTCATACGGTTAATATGGTTGTGTTCAAACTGAAAATCTTTTCGATCTGGCATCATTCGCAGGATTTGGAGATTATAGAAACTCCCAAAATAATGTCGATAAATAAGCAATTTAAAAAAGTATTAGACTACTATTGATATGTGTAAAATCCAATCTGATTACAGATTATATATGATATTGAAGAATACACATATTTTATAATAAAAGCCTGTTTTGACGTTTGAACAAAACTACAACAACGAATTGTAAGATCAAGACAAGATACATATAGCTTTTAAGATCAATTCAGTGTTAAGATATTAATCTGCATTTATACTCTAAATTTCAGAAACTTTTAATAACGCATAAAGCATACTTCTTTAAAAACATGAATAATTCCTGTTCATACCATACCCCAGAATCATATTCTGAGGCGATGTAATAGTCAAGATATATTGATGAAATTTAGCACATATTTTTCTTTTGACTTATTGGAAATGGTTAAAATCGGTCTATTATTTCGTATAGCCCCATACGAACGTACCCTCCGTATTGGGCTTCTGAGCTCATAATAATGTTAAATGATCTTTTATCACTTCAAAAATCTACAAAACTTAATTTTATATAAGTTTTTATGATACTGCTGATTTTCGTAATGATCAGGTCTCATTTGACCCAATACCCTTTACAAAGTCCTTCTCAGAAAATGACTTGATGATCAAAAATTTACTTATAAACATTACTAATATAGACTAAATTCCTCTGCCAAAATTAAAAAGGATTAGACCACAGTAATACCTATAAAATCCCTCTTTTAGAAAATTCCTTTTTTTGTCAACAAATTATTAAAATATTTCTTAATTAATGTTTATTATTAAAATAAAAATCGAAATTGTTAAAAATAATTAAAATTTTTTATAGTGTATTTGTGATCCGAAATCGACTTTTAGTGCACTATAAGTGGCATAGTTTTTATGCCGAAATAGCCCAAATTAAATGCTAATTGTTTAAATATTTTTCTATATAGCCTAAAAAAAATAAAATTATAGTCGATATTTTGGGATTTTCCAAAAACTATCCGCAAATATTTTAGCCGTTGTAAGATTCTGATTGATTTTTTTGTTACATATTGTTTAGCTATAAAAAGAGATCATTTTATTTAGCCCCTAAAATTTGGATTTGAATTCGTATACAGAAAATAAAGATTTTACCAAATATTTTCCAGTAATAGCCATTTAGGGCTGGTATCGCTTGAAAGTTAAGCGTTTCCTGAATTGATTTACTTTAGAAAGAATTTTCGTCTTCGGTTTTAGATAACGGCTTATATCCTAAATGCTCACGATATTCTCGAAGTTTAAAATGTACTACCACATATTCGGTGGATCTGAAAATACATACTCTTCATGTATTATAACATAAACTTCAGCACAGCTAAGATCCGAATCCACAAATGTGTTAATAGAATAAAACCATCGCTTCTAAAGAACATTGAAGGCCTTTATAATGAACAATAAGAGTAATGTTCTTACAAACAACAAGGTTAGTATGTCTGCAGAGATAAAGGACTTTTATTAAGTGTACACTATAGATCCGACACGTTATGCTAAATATACAGAATGTACTTCTTCATCAACTACAATTGCGTGTTGTGTGCAGACGCAAATGATATACGGTGATAGAAAAATTAGCGAAATATATATAATAATCAGGGAAACCGAAAACATGCTCTAAGAAAGTGTTTTTAGCGCTTTAAATATGCCGTAAAAACTCAAAATATGCTCTTAAAATTTAAAATATATGCTCCAAAAATAAAATTTGTTATTATTTTTTTTTGAAAAGCTCAAAAAGACTGAAATTGTAATGAAATAATAAATGTTTAATGTCATATTCTATATGCTACAACATTTTTTTATAAATGTTTCATCTCATAGTTTGAAGAACTAGTATAATAGAATTCCCTTTTACGTTCAGATAACCAATAAATAACATAAAACCATTTGGTCCCCAAATAACATATTTCAAACGACAAAGTTTGACACATTTCTTCCAATTGTATTCATAGCTTTTAAACTAACATTTTAATCGGTGTTGTCATAAATTCCAATTAGTTTTTTAAACTTTAAAAATGGATTGGTCTCATGAAATCAAAAGTAATCTGTTTTATGTCCGATTTAAAATATAATGTTTTGGTGAATAAAAAACTATAACATAACGAAATTCTTTTTTTCAAAATATTTTTTGACAATTTTGAAAAAAAGGCTAAAAAATTAAAAAATAAAAAAATAGAATTTTATTTTTTTTAAATAAAGTTTTGAAAAGAAAATTAAAAATGTATAAAAACGAAAAAAAGCGAAAACATCAAAATATGCACTAAAAGAGAATAAAATATGCTCTAAAAACTCGAAAATATGCCTTAAATATGTTAAAAAGTCAAATCATGCAAAATTATGCTCTTATGGGTAAAATATGCAAAAATATGCTCTAACAAATCGATGCCAAAATTCTCAAATTGGTCTGAAACGTGTAAATATCTTATCCATGAGTCCATACGACGCACCACAAAAAACATGCATTTGCATATTTTGGTTTCCCTGATTATAACATAAACTTCAGCATAGCAAGGATACGAGTCCACAAATCTCTTAATAGAATAAAGCCATCGCCTCTAAAGAACCTTGATGGCGATTGTGCCATGAGTCGGCGTTCGCTGTTATAATGAACAATAAGAGTGATATTCATACAAACAACAAGGTTAGTATGTCTGCAGAGATGGTGGATTTTTATTATAGATCCGACACGTTATGCTAAATTTACAGAATGTACTTCTTTATCGACTCAAATTGCGTGTTGTGTGCAGACGCAAATGATATACGGTGATAGAAAAATTAGCTAAATATATATAATAATCTTTTCAGGAATATACATAGATAAATATCTTATACAATGATTTCCGATTTAGAGAATTTTCCCTTATCTTGTCTAAATCATGTATCATAAATCAGACCAAAACTGTTATTTTTAAATTTAAATTTAAATTTAATAAAGACCAACAATTTTGAAGAATCTAGGTTAAGAATCAAAGAAATAACATTGTAAGTCAACAGACATCCTTTTAAGAACAAGTTCTGTTAATCCTAAAAAATATATTAAAAGCGCTAGTTATAATCTTGAAATGACAATTTTATTACAATTTAAACACAATTAATGGTGGTTTTCGACATAAAAAAATAAACTATCAAATGTTTACGTACATACAGACATATGTATGTATGTATGTATGTATGTATGTATGTATGTATGTATGTATGTATATATGTACGCATGTTAATATATATGTGCATATAAAACTAAAATGCAAATTAACGTTTGTTTATCAGTTTCCCACATGTACATATTTTTGTTAGAACCTCATTTACTTGAGGTTGAGACATTACCTTGCCGTTAATCAAGTACAATTTGTAGATATTTATTTTTAAAATTCTATATTCATACGATACACAAGCAACTATTTTTAGAACAAACGGTATCAGCACTGCTTAATTGATCATCATTATTTTTTGTTACGTTGCTAGCGTTGCGTTCAAACACAAGACTCCGTGGCGCAACGGTAGCGCGTCTGACTCCAGATCAGAAGGTTGCGTGTTCAAATCACGTCGGGGTCAAACGATTTTTTATAATTATTTTTTAAATAAATTTAAATTGTAGATACTAATAATAATTATTTTATTTATTACAATTATTTGTTAAACATTTATAAATAATTTTCCATTATCAGATATAATTTGTTATAAATGAAAAGAGCTTTATAAATTGTGCGATCGTTTATGATAATTAGACGGCACGTTTTAGGTGACACGAGTGTTTGTTATTTTTTAATAATATTATTTGTGTTTCTCATATATTTAACAGGGAATTTACCTTTTATGAAAGAGTAATAGAGATAGCATTCAATTAACTAATTAAATGTTTATAAATTAGTCATTTATGATTAAGATGTTTATAGAAAATGTATGTACGTATGTTGTTTCTTGAATAAGTAATATATCACATTTCTATCACTGTTCAAATTTTTATTAGATTTATTATGTTATAAATTTATAAAAATTAAAACTAATGCCATTTTCTATACATATTTTAATTGATTTTTTGGTTAAACATCCCCCTTTTACTTAGTTGTCTGGCGTTTTGTAATTAAAGTATTAAAAAAATGCAAATAAAATCCCCAAAAATTCATTAGATTTTTTAAAAACTTTTTTTTAAACAGCTACAATTTCCCTAATGAAATCATAATAAAAATGTTTTCTTTTAAATATGCAAAACCCGAGTAGTTGAACAGAAAGAAAGCCGTATACATAAAACGTGTGTATATAAAGTTAACCTTTGTTTTAAACTTCAAATTCTATAAGATTCCTTCCTCTGCTTCCTAAAATTCTCAGTTTTTCACCCCAATTTATTAAACTTTTTATTTCTTTCTTATTTTCTAAAAAAAGTTTAAAAAAAATTATGTTTGAGTCTGTGTACAAAGTGTAGTGGAGTATTATACACATAATATTGTTTGTATTTTCTATTTGTGTACTCGAAGTTTTTTAATCGATTTTTTTTATTCTTGCATTTGCCCAATTCATCAAAAATAAGTCATTATAAAGTTTTTTTCTATACTTTTTTCAAACCCAAGAACACAAAAAAAGAGGAAATACGTTTTTTGTGTTGTTGTATTTAAAAAGGAATGAATATGATAAAAAAAAAAGAAAAGAATAAAAAGAAAATGAAAATATAGTGAAATAACCCCGAAAAAAATTTTTTCAGCTGTAAGCAAAAACTAAGCTTTCTATTCAAAATTCTACTTCATCGAATGCAAAACAGTAAAAATATATCGAAAAAAAATGTTTTGTATAAAAAAGCAAGCAGAAAAAAAATAAAGTTTCCGATTACCAAACATTCGTTATAAGAGCCTGCTGCTAATATTTTTTTCTCGTCTTCTATATTTTACTACTTACAACATCTCTTTTGAGAAATGAACTATATACAACATACTACTACCAACCAACTTCCCTTCTTTCTTATTACACAGCTAAGCTTTCTTTTAGCTAAAACCAAATCAACAAAAGAAAATAAAATATATATTTTTTTCGTATTTTTACTACTTCTACTACTGCCACTACTTTTACACCATGGTACCCCCATCACCAGCAATGTCTTCCTACTCATCTTTATTGTGTGCCTACTATTAGAAGTAAATTAAAAGAATTTATTCTTTTATTAAAAAAAACATTATTTTTCTTAATTACACGTCTTAAATTTTATCGGTAAGAAACGAATCTGAAAACAATACCCTTCATCAATATTAAAATTAATTTTCTAAATATCTTTGGCATACAACTAAATCGTCAATACTTCTATTAGCATGCTTCCTAGACTCCTTCATATGCTCATGAAAACACTCCTTTAAAGTTCATCCTCCCTCTCTCCCATTTTCTTCTACTAAATACTCTTACACTATAAGACTATTGTAAAAGTAAGAAAAAAATATTGTATAAAAATATTGTGATTATGAATTTGAATAAAAATGGCACTGAAAAAAATTTTATTTCTTCTACATAAAGAAAACAGTAAGCAACAGCAACACTAATAAAAGGAGCAACATTCTCATACAAACAATCTACAAACACAACAACAAGCAATAGCAACATTAATGGCAAAAGCAGAGGCAGTAGCAATATTTATATACAAAACATGATTTTATTGTGTGCAGCTAAAGAATTACAAAACATATAAACTTTCATACATATAATTATGTTTGTTTCTATACTAACACTATTGCAAAACATAATACTTCCATGAATATTTTACTTTAAAAATTCATCTTTTTAGGAGGCCTTGTCTATGTGTGTAGTTATTGTAGGGTATATTGCAAGGATATGTGTCGGTATTAAGAAGAACTAAGAAATAGATTTTTGTTGGGTTATTTTTTGTAGAAGGAATCGCGTGAAACTTTTGGAAATCAACGAAGATAGAAACGTTTTATAGTAGGGAATGTTGACGGCTTAGGGTAGAGCTTAGAAGTTAGTTTTTTTATATGAATTACAACTGAAATACAACTGAAATAGAACTGAACTACAACTGAACTAGAACTGAAATAGAACTGAACTAGAACTGAACTAGAACTGAACTAGAACTCAACAAGAACTGAACTAGAACTGAACTAGAACTGAACTAGAACTGAACTAGAACTGAACTAGAACTGAACTAGAACTGAACTAGAACTGAACTAGAACTGAACTAGAACTGAACTAGAACTGAACTAGAACTGAACTAGAACTGAACTAGAACTGAACTAGAACTGAACTAGAACTGAACTGGAACTGAACTAGAACTGAACTGGAACTAGAACTAGAACTGAACTAGAAGTGAATTAGAACTAAACTAGAACTGAACTAGAACTGAACTAGAACTGAACTAGAACTGAACTAGAACTGAACTAGACCTGAACTAGAACTGAACTAGAACTGAACTAGAACTGAACTAGAACTGAACAAGAACTGAACTAGAACTGAACTAGAACTAAACAAGAATTTAACAGAAAAATAGAGCAGAACTAAAAAAACTGCTGGGAATAAAACAGTACAATTTTATAGTTTACATTGGCTTTTCTTTTTTCCTTCTCTCTCTGTCTCTCTAACACAAATGTTTTTGTTGAACTGCCACTTGTAGTCTATTGTATATTGAAAAAATATTTAAACTTTATACTTTTTTATAACGATAATGTTAAAAATGTATAGAAAAAATTATAAACTACAAGTTAAACATTTAACTTGATGAAATTTTAAAATAATAGAAAAAACACACATAACTTTTCAACAAACATACAAAGAGTTAGAGGGTACTTTATACACATATTATAATATTAGCACAAAATAACAACAAAATAATAGTGAAAATAATAAAAAAACAATCCACTTCTTCTATTCAATGAGTGTTATAAATTATATGTAATATGTATTATTAAATGCATAATACAATGTATAGCATTTTTTCTTTCACATGACTATGGGTTGGTCTAACCCCTTGTAGGATTTCAACCCACCCTTGTTTGATTTGCACAAGCCGGAAAATGTGAAGTGAAGATATCAGTTTACCATTTTAAAAAATTTTAATTTTTTATACACTGATATAATACATGTGTACATAAAAGTGTATGTACAGCTAGGATAAAAACTTCCTTATCCTATTTTTCTATTTAATTATTTTTTTTGTTTTGTAAGTGTTTTTCAAATATACTAGAATATAAAAAATGTTCATATAATGTGTAGAATATTTATAATTTCCAGTTTTTTTTTTTGATAATTATGCTTATTTTGTTCATATTTAATGTTAAGTACTTTTTTGTGAAATGTTTATCAACTCGTTTGCGTATTAGAGAGGGCAAACATTGACTTTTCAAAGTTTGTTAATATTTTATTTCATTTTATTTTTCTCTATTTATTTTATAGTTTTGCATTTCCAACCTGTTTTTTTTTTATATAAATATGTACGATATTTATAAAAATTTAATAAGGAAATTTTAGATATTAAGCCATGCCAATATATGTAGTATTAGGTGTTTGCTTTAATTTTAAGCCTACTTCAAATCTCCTTTAAATTTTCATTTTAGAATTTGATTTCTCTCTTTAGAAAATATTCTTGATCTTAAAACTATTTGTAATACAAAATCTATTTTTCGAAAAATTTGATAAAGTTTTTATTTAAAAAAATATTTTTGATAGATTTTATATATTTTTTAAATTGTTTAAATAAATTTTCTAAAGAAAATTCCAATCTTATTGAGATATTAATATTTTGAAGAAAATGTCACTCTCCTAAAGAGAGGTATAATTTCAAGAGAAGATATCGATATTTTTGAGAGACATATGCACTTATTTTCCCAACTACACTTGCATCAAATTTAAAGAGAGAGGTATTTTGTTACATATTCTTGGTCCTAAAAGAGTTTATATTTTTGTATTATAGAACAAACAAGTCAAATATTATAGAATAAAATTTATCTTGCATCATCAATGATGCAAATGATTTATTGCTTTTATAGCAAAATAATACAACAAAAAATATACATAAATAGTAACAATATATATACATACGGTTAGTAGTAACTTATAGAGTAATATTAACTTTTTTAATACAAATATTATTAGTTTTATTTTTGTAAGGTTTTGAATTTTGCGGAATTGTATTGTTTTAGTTCTTTGCTTGCTTACTCTATACAATTTTAATTAAACAACTACGTACATACATACGAATATTTGTGTATACGTTTGATCTTATTAATATTAATAAAACTGTATCGTTTTTAGGCCGTTTTGAACGGCAGTAACAAAACATTTTTATTTCCACTTGTATAGGAAAAAAATATTAATAATGTAGTTGTTATTGCATTGATAATGCATTTTTGTAGTCAATAATCATTGATATTGGCCTCATTGGAAGTGAACCGTGTAGCCTGGCACAACCACACACTAATTTCAAGCAAAACTCAAGCGAAACAATTGAATAATAATCATCAGCTTGTTTTCTCTTCACTTCTCAGCAGTTTAATTTAATAACATTTTTTTATTATTTACTTATTTTATTGTCATCCATACACAAAAACACATTTAAAATAAGTATGTGTGTTTAAGTAAACAAACCTCTATACGTCAAACATTTAGAATAAAAAAGCGTTAAGTCCATATTTAATAAAAACTAAAATTATTAATATCAAATGATTGTATCGAAAGAAAATAATATATTTTGGGTTATTCTAAAAAATTGGCAATAATTGGACTTAGCTTACTTGTTATATAAACTAAAGCTACACTATACTCTATTAGCATACATTGTTGCATATTTATTTAATATAATAAAAATACAAAATTTAGTATCTCCTCTGTTTTTATTATTTTCTTTTAAAATTTCATCCAAAAAAAGGTCATTGGTTTCGCAATCATTTTAATTTTTTTTTTCGCTTACGCTAAATGCATTTTACTGTTGTATTGCCGTGTATTTGAAATATACGCGTGTAGATTGTTACTTACTCTCACTCTTATTATTTACAAGTTATATTATCACTCACATGTAAATGAGTAGACTAATAATAATGTCACTCTGCTGTTTAACAATAATCTCGTACGTGTATAATATTTAATCTGTTTGTCTCGTTTTAAAGGAAAAATTGTAGTATTTGGCAAAAGCTAAAAAAGTATTTGTAAATGCTGACATTTCTATGCATTATTGTATCAATTCTAGATCTGTTAGAGTTCAGTTCTAGTTCAGTTCTAATTAAGTTCTAGTTCAGTTCTAGTTCAGTTCTAGTTCAGTTCTAGTTCAGTTCTAGTTCAGTTCTAGTTCAGTTCTAGTTCAGTTCTAGTTCAGTTCTAGTTCAGTTCTAGTTCAGTTCTAGTTCAGTTCTAGTTCAGTTCTAGTTCAGTTCTAGTTCAGTTCTAGTTCAGTTCTAGTTCAGTTCTAGTTCAGTTCTAGTTCAGTTCTAGTTCTAGTTCAGTTCTAGTTCAGTTCTAGTTCTAATTAAATGGTGAATTAGGGTTCAAAAGGATATCATATTAATTTCATTTACTAATCAGTTTGTATTCTCACTTAAAAAATCAGTATTATCCGCGCTTCACCTGTATTTTGGTCAAAAACGCTGGAAAAAAATCTGCGTCGTAGGAAATAAAACTATGTACTTTTATAAATACATGCTTACATCATATAGATATTTTTACTGTAAGTAAACAAATAAATTCGCACAAAAATTTCGTTGTTGTTATTTTATTTACAAAGACAGAAAGAATAATATCTTATACAAAATATTTTATACAAACTGCACTTGCACTATATACATATAAAAAACTTACCGCAACAAAATGTGCAAACAAAAGTGTATGTAGTAGACCTTGTATTTTTTTCTTATTCACAATGCACTGATAAGATAATAATATTGGCCTTTTCTGTGTTAAAATCTAAAACAAACCTCATAAAAAGTGCAAGTTTTAGATAGAGTAGAGTTGGTTTGGTGTTTTATTGTGTAGAATAAAAAGTTACATTGTTGAATATGACTAACAGCATTTTCGGGAAAATAAAACAAAGACTTTAGTTATAGATTGATTTAGTATATATGTATGTACATAGATACCATGTCAGGGAGTCTTAAGCATATCTTTAGCATATTATATATTTTTTCTGATTTTGTTTAGAGTGTATCTTAGAAAAATTTACATATTTTAAATTTAAAGAATCAAGTGACATGGGTAGACTGAATGATATCATAACTGTCAGATTTTCGAAAATTTTTATTATTCATGTAACTTTATTTCGTAATTTTCAATAAAAATAAAAAACATTTAAACATTTCAAGTTACTTTTCAAAATTTTAGTTTTATTTTAACAATTTTATTTCCTATAAATAATTTTTCCTATTCTTGACGCCAAACTAAATCAGGATGTTGTCGTCTCTACTTCCTAGCTAACAATTCAATTTAGAAGAAAATTACATTTAACAGATGCAAAAAAAAACTTATAAAAGAATATACAATAAATAAATTAATATTAAATCAATTAAGAATAAAATTTTACCATATTTTTGCTAGCTATAAGAAAAACTCTAAAACTTACAAATGTTTGTCAAGACTGCTTGATATTTGATTAACAAAGAGCAAAGAAACTATGGAAAATACAGAGACAAACCGCTTAGTATAACTTCCTTTTTCACTAAGAATATCATAGAATGAAAAATATGAAACCTCAAGAAAACCCACACCCTTTTATTATTGACAGCATTGAATATGAAAAGAAACCACAATTTAACAAACTAGAAAATGCGTTTATCTTCCAAATGTTTGTTCTTTAAAAATATATTTACAACGACAACAACAATAATAATAAACAGCCTTTTACCACTACTTATACATTAAAAAAATAAAATAAACACACACATACACACTTTTAACAAAACGCCCTTCCTTCCGGTTTCTTTTGCTTCAAGACAAATTTAAATATTTAGCTTGAGTTCGTAGCAGCAGTCAACTATTAATGGTGAAATGTAGATGGGGTAAAGGTGGGGGTAGAAGAAGAAATATTTCCAAAAGAAGTCATTTGCAAAAGTTTACAAAGAACAAATACACTCATATCTAAGTATCTATTCATCATTACAACCCGCTAATTCCATTATACCACCTCATTTTATATAGACAGATATGAGTAGTAGTTGTATCTAGATACTTACATATAATTTTGAATCAACTAAAAGCTAAAGCAGAGAAATTGTGAAAATATCAATACAAAAGCAGGGGGGCAGGCCCCAAGTATTGATAACTTTTCTTTTGGTGTAAGTAAATGTTAATAAAGAGCAACAAAGAAAAATAAACTAAAATATCTACAAAATATTAATACTTAAGCTTAAAAGGAATTTTGGTAAATCTTTTTCCTTATATTCCCCTACACTTTCCTTTGCTTACCAAAAACTTTTAGAAATCCATTACATTTGGCTTGTGTTTTATGTAAAGCGAAAAAGGAAAACAACACACCAAATTGCGCTCTAAACTATTTTCAAAACAAAAAAAAATATCTACAAACTCTAAATATTCAAACAACCCAGTGTTATAATATATACTTAAAAAAATAAATTAGTAAGTATGAGTTATGTAGTTTAAAACGAGGGGAAATCCCCATTTATTTAGTTAATATATTACAATATTTTTCTTTTTTTCCTCTTACTCAACACATCAGTTTTTCCTATTTTTCTTTTAGTTAGATAAGAAAAATTTAAAAAATTGTTGTACATACATAAATTCTATAATATTTTGCATAATACAAAATTTTGTTTTTTCTTTCTTTCATTCATTATTTTTTTGTTAGAAAAATACTTTTCTTAATGCACAAGTAAAAGAATGATTTTGGCAACAAAAGCGCAAAACAAGAAGAGGAGCAATACAAAATATTCGCTTAAAGAAAGAAATAAATTGACGTATACAACAACATAATCGAAATGAATGGCAAAACGCGCCCTTCTAATCCACCCAATATATGAATAATTTTTTTTTAAGTTTTTTATTTATTTTACTTTCTGTTTTCTATAGATGACTGTATTAATAAATTTTTACTTATAGTTTTTATGTAGGTTTTTATGTAACCTTCATGCTTGCTTTTTAACAAACTAAGGGAGATATGTTGTGTTAGTTAGAGCATTTGACACAACCGTAGTAAATATCCAGTTAAGTTCTAGTTTAGTCATAGTTCAGATCTAGTTTAGTTCTAGTTCAGTTCTAGTTCAGTTCTAGTTCAGTTCTAGTTCAGTTCTAGTTCAGTTCTAGTTCAGTTCTAGTTCAATTCTAGTTCAATTCTAGTTCA